>NW_017805540.1:4148915-4161587 GCF_001891065.2 Hippocampus comes
AAACAAACCTGCTTATATAGAAATGGCAATGAAAACAATGCCCTAATGTCTCTCTTAATACAAACAATAGTGGAGGAAATGGCTTCCGCTCAAATGGATGCCGTTTCTCAATTTCAAGAAGAAAAAAAAAAACACCTCCCCTCAAATAGACATTTTGCATTCCTCTGCCAGTGAAATCACTGGACATGTCTTGGGCCCCTATACAAGCATATTTGCTCCAAATGAGTGAAAAAAAACTTTTTTTTGAGGCAATGTACCTGTCTGGCCCTCCCAACCTTGAACAGAGTTGCATATAAATAATTCTGTAGTATTTTTATAATCCTGCAAAAAGAGACCGATGTCCATGGCAGAGGTAATAACAGCCGCTAATCCCGCTCATTTGAATTTGCAAGGCAAGGCATCTTTATTTGTATCACGCAATGCATACACAAGGTAACCCAATATGCTTTACATCATTCCAAGGGCAACATTTAAAAGCAATAAAAAAGAGAAAGCAATAGATTTAAAACAAAGTACAGAAATAAAAGATAGCCTACTAAAACATTCTACAGTGCAATAAAAATATAAATGTAATTGATTTTCAAAATGCTTGAAAAGACCTCAATCATAGATATGGCAAAAAAAAAAAAAACCTATTTGTAATCTGAATTTAAAATCATTCTACCTTCACTTCTGTTGGCAGCTTTTTCCATTTGTGTGCGGCATCACAGCCAAATGCCGCTACACCATGTGTGCTTTGAACTCAGCTTTGAGCTCCAGTGATTGACCCGAGTCAGCAAACCACAAAGCCGTACTGGATGTTCACAAATATTTGGCAATGTCATATTTGCACCCAGTGAAATGAAATGATTTTAGTAGGTTGAAGCATTTGGATTCATAATTGTTATGACGCCTCTCCACAGGGCAAGGGGAGCGTGCACGAGCTCTTCCTCACTATCATCACTCGGATGGGCATCGCCGTGTCGCTGGTGTGCCTGGCCATCAGCCTGTACACATTCTGCTTCTTTAAGGGCCTGCAGAGCGACCGCAACACCATCCACAAGAACCTCTGCCTCAACCTCTTCGTCGGCGAGCTCGTCTTCCTCGTGGGCATCAACATGACCGAACCCAAGGTAACCAACCGCAAGCCAGTGGCCAGCGCTGCTGTGGTTCGACCAGGGGTCGGGGACGTATGACTCGCGAGCCAGCTGTTGCTCTTTTGATGATTGCATCTGGCTCGCAGATAAAACATAAATATCCTCACTTTTTTTAATCCATCCCTCAATTTTCCACTGCTCATGTCCTGTCCAGGGCTGCAATTGGCTGCAAGGGCGATTGTCCATTATTTTAATTGGATAATAATAGCCAACTTTGGTCGACACTAGGTAAACGCCCCCTTTTGAATCAGTCTGCTTGGTAGTTAATGCAAAGCTAACTCTTCGACGAAAAGAAAGAAAAGATGAATAGTATCGTTCATTCCAGGACGAACGGATAAAAGCATTCGCTTTTGTGGAGAGAGCCGGTTCTGCAGTGCATCTAATTTGAAATGACAAAATCGCATCGATGAAACGATCGAACGTAAAGCGGGACTTCGACACACGCCATGCTACATTTGCATCAAAATATCCTGCGGGAAACAGCAGAAAGAAGATGTGCCAAGAGCTACTGAGCAGGGTGCAAGGTAGCCAGCAGCGACTCTGCATATGGACCCGGCAAGGTGACTATAATTCCGCTAGCTGTGCTGAATCTTTAGCAATAGTGAGGAACGGAAAAACATTCACAGATGGCGAGTCTGCTAAAACATTCATGTTGGATGTAGCCAATAAACTTTTTGAGGATTCTCCGAACAAGACAAGATAATCAAACGGATACAAGACATGCCTCTGTCGGCAAGAACTGTTCATGATCGTACCATCATGATGGCAAACCAAGTGGAGGAAACACAAGTGAAGCACATAAATGCAACGCCGCTCTTTTCCTTGGCTTTGGGTGAGTCAACAACAGCGCAAGCCATTTGTCGCAGTTCAGCGTGATTGCACAATACGCTGCCGGTGACACACCGCAAAGAGAAAGTCTCGCTATTTTGCCAATAAGAGGGTCCGCAAGAGATGTTGCTGACCTCAAGGCCTGGGTTAGACGTTTCAATTGCCATTTCAACACATCTTCCTCAAAATGTGGCTGATTCGTGAATGGTCCGTGGCTGCGAATGTTTGCTGAACGCTTGCTTGTGCCCTGCGATCGGTTGGCGCTCAGCCCAGACTGTAAACTGTCTCTCGCCCAAAGTCATCTGGCAAAGGCTTACCTGCCGACCATAACAAAGAACAAGCACTATCGAGAATGAAGGAATCAAGAGCCAAAATCAAGTACAACCACTCATGCACGACAGACCCCTAATAGCAAGTTGAACACCTAGTGGCAGCCCACCGAGGATTCACATTATCAAAAGTCCTCTCATTTCTGTTAGATTAATTTTGCAACCCCAATGTGTTTATGATTTATTTATTGGCATTCAATAATGAATGACTTGATTTTCAATACTAAAATAGACATTAATTCTAATTAAATTGATAACCACAAAATACAGTGAAAGATGACAATTATTTTATTGTCCATCTTAACCATTGTATAAAACAAACTTTTTTTTTCTGAGAATTTCATGGCTGTCTGTTTTAAAAATCGAATGTGCCCCTTAAGCACAAAAGTTTGCCCAGCCTTGCTTTGGATTAATTTGGCTTCTCCCCGCCAAGCCTAAAATTTGTGAATTAAAATGAATTTATTCATTGAATCCAATGTATCTATCTTGTTAAATGGTGAATTTATAATAAACGATAGAACAAAATATTTTCAACATGGATACATTAAACATTGCCGTACGTATTTTATTAAATAAGTGGTTGATTAAAATTTATTAAATTGGTTGGAAGCAAGAACATTCAAAAAATAAGTGAACTATTTCTCCTTGAAATCAATTTATTTACATACCGGTTAAATTCTTTTTAATCCTTAAAATTAGATACTTGAAATGTATTTAATTTGTTTAAATTACCTGACCTCATAATTATAAATAATGAAGTAAAAATTCTAAATAATGAAGAAAATATATTTGCAAAATAAACAAGTTCAGACATATTTTTTACATTGTTATTTTATGCAACAACTGGCGCAATGAACTCTAATTACATTCATTTGAATTAAGAAAATAACCCGCTGAGTGAATCATTGGTTGGAAACACAGTCGATCTGACATCAGCATTTCAACATTTTGGCCTCTCATCTTCAAATGACCTGGCCCATCTGTCCATTTCAATTATGTGACCCTTGAGCAGAAATGTTTCCCCACCTGTGCGTTAGATGCTCACTGAGCTAAGGTCTCCTGAGATTCTACTGGAACTGGTCTCCTTGTCTCTCCCCCTGTCAGCTGGTGTGCTCCATCATCGCTGGCGTCCTGCACTTCTGCTTCCTGGCAGCCTTCGCCTGGATGTGTCTGGAGGGCGTGCAGCTGTACCTCATGCTGGTGGAGGTGTTCGAGAGCGAGTTCTCCCGCCGCAAATACTACTATGTGGCCGGTTACCTCTTCCCGGCGGTCGTGGTGGGCATCTCTGCGGCTGTCGACTACCGCAGCTACGGCACGCCGCGAGCGTAAGTTCATCCACCATTCCTGCTGATACACCCCGCCCCTCCCATCCTACCCTGCCACCCCCTTGGTAATGACAGTGATACCACAAAGTGGAGTGTACCTGTCTGTGGCCCGGCAGCAAATTTACATTTCCACTGGCTAAGAGTAAAGCCGCAACACTAATGAATGTGCCAGCTTGCTACTCTGACCTACAGGGCTTTTTATTCTTTGCACATGGGTAATTGCCGACCTTGTCAGTTAAAAGTTTATGTGCTTCTCTTCTGCTGGCCAGCGAAAAGAAGAAAAAAAAAAAACATGATTTGTAGTACTGCTGTGTTCAAATTTTTTTCCTTTGCGTCTTCGTCGCTACAGCTTTGACACACATTTGTAGCGAAAGTGCGCTCACCGCTTCGTCCCAAAGTCACTCTTCTCCAAAGGTATTGGGATGGTGAGGCCTATTCCATTTGGGTTTGGCAACAAAAGATGAATAGAAGAAAAATAGAAGACATCTGGATCCTACACACAACTTAGATGGCAAGACAAGGCGGCTTTATGTATATCGGACATTGAAGGCAACTCAACATGCTTCACGCAGGCAAAGACGCAAAACCTACAAGCATTTACAAGCACCACATTCAGAAGCAAAGAAGAAAAAACAAAAGTGGCATACCAAAATTACTAATAGAACATACATTGGCAACATTTAAACACATATGACTTAAAAAAAAAAGTTTCTAAAATTATTAAAAGGCTTTACTGTGTAATGCATTTAAAAATGTTTAAAATACCTTTCATCAAAGGGTTGTTTTTTTTCGGGGGGGGGGGCTGGATCTAAAACCATTTACACTTGCGGCTGACTAAACCTCTGTTGGTCGCTTATTCCACTTGTTGTGCAGTGTAAAGTGCAAAATGCGACTTCACCGTGTTTGCTTTGAACTCTGGGCTCTACTAATTGACCCAAATCTGCAGAGCTCAGAACCCTTCAGGACCCAAATCATTCAGTGAGTTATAGACCCATGGCAGAATTTCAAAATTGATTGGTCAGCTGACTGGGAGCCAGTGTAAAGCCTTTAAGACTGGATCTGAATATATTCAATCCAGAGTCAGGTTGCAAGGGCAGCTGCCTAAGCAGGGAAGCCAAGACTTCCCTCTCCCTAGCCACTTCGGCCAGCTCCTCCGGGGGGATCCCAAGGCCTTCCATGGCCAGCTGGGCAACATAGTTTCTCCTCGGTCATCCATGGGGTTTCTTCCAAATGGCCCGTGCCCAGAGCACTTTGCCATCCTAAACAGATGCCCAAGCCACCTCATCTACTCTGCTCGCTCTCAAATGTGTCCCGTTACGTACATTATTCAAACAAGAAATGCTGCCCCAATTTCAAATTTTTCATTTTTATTTTTTTTTTACCCACAAAGACTAGTTTGAGAGGTGTAACCACTATGAAAATAAAAGACCTGTCTGTGGCTGAGAAACTGAATTAGAATCCTGTGAAATCCAAAACGGAGTGTTCAGTTCCAGAAACAGCTGATCTGAATTACATCAGTCCACTCGTGGTATGTTCACATTGAGCTGAACGTAGGCATGACCACAACAACAACAACAAAAAAAAAATCAATGTTGCCCCGATATCTCGATTCACCATGGCAACAGAGAGAGAAACGTCAAATTTCTTTCTGCCCCTTGGAATCGAAGGTGCTACTGCGGGTGTGTAGTGACTCTGAAAAGACATTCCAAAAACAAAAACAAAAAAAAAAAACCTGCTGCAGGAGCGAAGGACAGAGAAGCAGCCAGCGTTGGAGCAAAATGAGGCACAAGTTTGAATGTGCTACTATTTGATGCACTAACATGACACTTCACCGCACTTTAAATCATAGCATAGAAATGAAAAGGCATTTGATTGAATAACCTCAGATTTTCTTCTCGGTGCAATCCGACGAAGCGTTTTAAAAACGAAAGACATCATTGAAAGATTTTGTTCATCCTAATTGACGTTTGACCGTTGATTAAGAGCATATTCATTTCGTATTCAACACATCTCTATTGACCACAAATTTGGTCGACAAATTTGTGTCATTGATTTGTGACCGTCGTTTACATGAATGAATTTCATTTCCGTTCCACTCATGCCAAGGGAATGACATTTTCTGCAGGAGCATGAGTTGGATATGTGTCCCATTCGCACCACGTTTGGAAGCTGAAATTACATCCACTGTAATTAGACAAGGGTGTGCAAACCTCTTGGGCTCAAGTGTTACATTAGATTTTTAAATGGACAGATGGGCCCTTTCATAGTCCATCTTGAACGTCGCTCTGTGTGGCCACTTGTTAGCTTGAGACGTAACCTTGTTTGGAGGTGATTTAATGCCGACCCCTTTTTGTCCTCTGCAGGTGTTGGCTGCGGGCGGACAACCACTTCATTTGGAGCTTCATCGGGCCAGTCACTTTCGTAATCGTGGTAAGTTGATGTTTTTTTGAAGAAAAGCTTTGAAAATACATTATGGATTTTTTTTTCCTTTGGTAATGCAAGCCATCTCCGGATCAATTTGCATGAAAGCCAAGCGGCGCCATTAGCTGCTGCTGACACGAGGACGTCAGCGGCATCCACTCGGCCATGAAAAATCCTCCGGAATCAGAAACAACTTACAGGGTTGCGTTAAGGAGGAGGAGGTGGAGGACGGTCTCATCAAGGGTCGTCTCGGGCATGAAGGTCGCTTGCTCGGTGGGAAAACAAAACTGAAGCGGCGAGTGGGTGGGCCATACGACCTTTTGCAGAGGATCATGTCTCGTCCACGCTGCCAGACTCACAATTGCGAAGAAATGTTGTTCTACATTTGAACAAAAGTATTGGAATGGGGTATTGTCAGGTCCTTAATTGTCCAGGTGTTGTCCTTTTAAACTGATAATTCAAACAATACATAACACTGGCTGTCCACACTCCATTTGGTGTTTATTGATTAGAGGATATTGTATGTGTTTACTCGTACTCGTAAAAATGTCCTGGTATCATGACACCAATACCACTTACCCGAGTTCACAAAAATACCGTTTCCTCAAACAGTGGCCCCCACTGCTAATCGATGAAATGTATCAATTCGTCACCAGGTGTGTCTACTAAATGAACGCCGCTTTCCACTCTTACTGTCTACTTTTCTACTAGTTAGAAGTGTAAGCAGCACAAAAGCATTTCTACTGTTTACAAATCTAAAACGAAAATTGGGAAGAACTGATACCTCATTTTGCATTATTTATAACGAAATAGCAGTTGTTTCTCCCCCCCACACCCCCACCCCCAAACTCCTTGGCAATTACTACGTGATGATACCTTCACTCCTACC
Organism: Hippocampus comes; assembly: GCF_001891065.2. Classification (NCBI taxonomy): domain Eukaryota; kingdom Metazoa; phylum Chordata; class Actinopteri; order Syngnathiformes; family Syngnathidae; genus Hippocampus; species Hippocampus comes. The sequence goes on from NW_017805540.1 coordinate 4,155,844, forward strand.
TGGCGGGAGGGTGTTGCTGATGTCACTAACAGTTGCTAGCACGAGGAACCAGACTTCCCGCTTTTCAGCAAAATACTTTCAGTGAATGATGACAGGGAGGAAGCGCGGATGCGCATCAGTACACAAAACTGCTATGTCCGTCTGTCTGTCCGTGGTTTGTAAATTCATGCGTAACCTCAAAGCTCCATATTGGCATAGATGCTTATTTTCAGATAAATTTGGCAAGCAAGTAAGGAAGACCCTCAGAGGCTTAATCGCCTCCTCCTGTCCACCTTATCGGATGTTGCGGTTACCGCCTTAAATGCATCATACAGACACAAGTCAACCACAGCGGAACCCCGAGACCTAACCATCCGGAATACGGTGTCCTCGTCTTCCGGTCGTTGACTTTCTCCGCATGCTTGCCTTTTGTTTCACCTGCAAACAACCTTATCCGCTTCACAGCGCACAATCCTATAGGAATATATTGGAGGAGATATCTGGGTACTCCAGAGTTCACCTTTGAATGAGAAAATCCGGCAAAGACAGCTTTACTCTACTTCCAGAGGTAGAATGCTTTCAATGCACATTTATGGATGCTCGCGTTAGGACAATGTCTTTTAAAGGGGAAGTCAATCCAAAAAGGGCCAGCATAGGTTAATAGTAGCTTAACAGTAACTTTAAATTACTTCAGTTCAGAATGATACATTAAATATCCGGTAAATACACACACAGACACACACACACACACACACACACACACACACACACACACACACACACACACACACACACACACACGCACTGTAAATGCCGACGCAAATTTTTTGGGTGGATGTTGATCGGCTGATCAATAATAGATTAATGTGCATGTTGAAGGGGCATTTTGCCAGGGTAGAGGGGGCGTATACTTCGAGAAAGGTCCCGAATATGAAAACATGTAACTGATGCCAGCCTGAGTTATACCTTCCGTTGTGGTTACAACACAATTCGGCAAGCCGGCAGCCCAGACTTTTGTCTCAGCGGTTCGGGCTCTGCGCCCACAAGCCGATATCGCCTGTGTCGGGTACGATCCCCAAGTTGGCTGTTTTTTATGTTTCTGCAACGTGTACTCAAATTTGCTGCGCTTTGTGAGAGACTTACACCCAGAACGAAAATTGGTTGTTTCAATCACTTGGTGTTTTATTTCCAAAAGGAATGCCCTTCTCAAACTCTTTTAGCTCAGTTTCAATTAGCTCACTTCATAAACATTATTGTCCACTATTTGGACCACCGGCTCGCCCCCACTTGAACTCCATTACTAACCAAAACAGCAGCACATGAACAGTCTCTCAGATGAATTTAAGTGTCCAAGGGCAGTATGAAACCAATCATTTCAACCAAGCAAATACAGAGAGTATATATATTTTTTAATTTGAGAAATGAATGTGAAATATATTTAAAATGGGAAATAAACAGCTGCAACCTAATAGATCCTCCCTCCATCCATCCTCTCTGCCCCAAATTAGAATAAACATCTCCTGCCACTGTAAAAGGGAACACAGTTGGTAGAGTATATTCCTGTCGCGTCAGGCAGTTCATCAAGTTTCGAAAAGGCACGCATCGTTTCTTTTACTCCATACTATGTGCTGGAATTCATTTCAAAGGTGTTATGCGAAATTGAAGCCCGTCTCTTTCCATTTCCCCACGCTGGCTACGAGCCCTCCGGTGCTTCCCGAGACACACATACAGGAATGTTGGAAAACATGACGGAATGAATGGCTTGAAAAATATGGCACCTCACCTTTATTCTTTTCCCCTTAAGTGCTTGTCTGGAGCCTTTCTGATCATTTTCGCTGCAGGTCGTGGATGTGTGCGCGTGCTCCAGATTAAGCACATTGTCGTCTACAGTATGTTGAAGATCAGCGCCGCATGAGATCGAGGACTCGCATTAACCTCTTGTTAACCCCCGCCACTGTTGCTTTTCGCCCCCCCCCCCCCCCTCACCCCTACTCAGTGACTACTTCCGCTAGGTAAAGATTCCGCCGGCGCAGAATGGTAGTCGTTATAGCGATTGAGACAAAATAAGATAAGAGCCAGTCGATGAGGGAATCCGACGCCGCTCTAAGTGCATCGTGTTGCAGTCTGACACGTGTTTGTTTTGACAGGTCAACGTCATCTTCCTGGTGGTGACCATGTCCAAGATGGTGAAGCATTCCACCTCCATGAAACCCGACTCATCCAGGCTGGGGGGTATCAGGTAAGGGCCGTCCCTCAGGGAGGATCAGGTGTTGCTCAGTCTAAAAACAGACAATGAAAACGTGCTGCTACTGAAACTACCAAGGTATATTTCCATTGAAAATATGTGTACCAGTCAGGAATTACGACCGTTTTATGAGGCCGTTGTACAAAGTTGACGTATGGAATGCGGCCTGGCAGGTCTTCTGACTGCCATGGCACCTCCTGTCAGACTGCGCTATGTGCTGTGACCACAAATATACACAGCACGATGCTTTACAGTTACTTGGAACACAGAGCACAAAAGTAATGTGGGCACTCAGCCACATGCTGCTTCACCAAAGATTTTTTTTTGTTGTTGTTTTTATCCGATTGCACATAGCAGCCTGCTCTGGTCAATTTCTATTACAACCATGTAAGACTTGGCAGGGTTTGAGGAGTTTATATGCCATGGTCCAAAGCATTCCACATCACATGGTGTAGTCAGTGTGATGGCGTGTAGGTATTCTGAGGTGTGTACGTGCTAAAATTCAAACCAATGCTACAAAAGGATGGATGGTGAGTGAAGTAAATCAGGATGAAGTTTGTAAAAGAAGGACAATTAATATCCTACATTTGGCAAGTTGCCCGAATCAAACTAGGGCTCGCTTTGAATTTGATGAAGACCACAGTGAGAGCAAAAAAAAAAAAAAAAAAAAAGCACAAACAAGCAGGAACAAACGGAAGCCAATTATTTTCATCAATGAGTTATTGCTTCTAAACTTTTCAAAATGGAACAGAGAAGGAATGCAAAACATAGCAAATGAAACAGTGCCACAAGATGGGCATGTATGACCGCTAACAATGGCAAAGTTAGGATTTTACCTTTCGCATACCACCACCACGCTGAATTTGAAATCACGCAGAAGCAAAAGAAACCGCTCACAGTCCAAAGTTTAGCACATTTATAGTATATGATGAAAATGCCATAGTGTGTACCATATCTCGATGCTCAGATTCAACTGAGTACCACATCGCTGATAGGAGAGATCTGTCATGCGTGAATTGAAACTTTTCCGAGGCAAAGAAAATGCAATGGGAAAGTCATTTGTCGGAGTTAAACCCAATAAAGCATGCAAAGAAGCAAGAACAGAAACATTTTCATCGTCAGAATACCTGATAGCACCTGTGAATGGAGGTTGCTCCGCATATTTCAGTGAAACCTCATAACTTCAACCCTCAAAGTCGACACAATCAATCGCAAACAATTCCCTCACATTGATTGTTTTCTTTTTCGAGGTCAACATATTAAACAAAAACCATCTAATCCTGTCTGCAGGTTGTAGTTTATAGCCTGAGTGTTCTTGACTATCGCAGGTCATATATATAACGGGAGTTATTTGGGTTTCTTGATGACAGCATCACAAGACCTCCGGTGTCTTTTTACGGGAGTTCTCGGAAAACGAGTTCGGCCGCACACATCGTGGAAGGAAAAGCTCCAAAGTGATCGTCATTGCAACAAGCCCACATGATTAATGTCCCAAGTTCGCTCTTTTTTCACATTTTGCTTTTTATAGATTTCCTAATCAAAGCTTGTTGCGCTCGCATTTGACTCCTCATCCGCAGCTGTCACATCTCATTAACCGCCTCTAATTTGGGCTCAAACGCAAATCAACCGTGCGTGTACAAAAGTTAAGCGGAAGGTTACATCCTGTGTGATGATGAGCTAAAATGCGGCCCTGTGCGCGCAACGGGCTGTCTTTCTCCATCCCGGCTCTCATTTTTCCTGCTAAGGTTTCTCGGAGTCGCGCGCTCACTCTCTCTGGGGGCATCTCACTCGTCGATGCTGGATCCATAAGAAGAAGCAGCCGTCATTGAAAGTGACTGCAAAGTGATCGCGTTTCCTCCAGGCGTTTTCTGGAAGCAGCCGAGGCAAAACATGCTAGCTTTGCGGTCTCGCAACTCAAAAGCACAATACCTTGTATCATTTGTTATCCGGCGTTCCTCGTAGGCTCGTTCACAACACAAAATGATCTCTAAAGATGTTTCGTTTTTTTTTTTCCCCCTCTTCATCAGGTCATGGGTGTTGGGAGCGTTTGCCCTGCTTTGTCTCCTGGGCCTGACGTGGTCCTTTGGCCTGTTCTTCCTCAACGAGTCCTCCGTTGTTATGGCGTACCTCTTCACCATCTTTAACACCCTTCAAGGAATGTTCATCTTTATCTTCCACTGCCTCCTGCAGAAGAAAGTAAGGCTTGATCGCAAAGCACTCGCCCAAACGGCTGTATAAGCGTCCGTGCGATATTACAATAACGGCCAAACGTTGACATTATATCATATTAATTGGTGAAAAAAAAAAGGAATCGGTGCCAGGAGACTTTTTTTTCTGCCCCTGTGAGGAGCATTCCCACATGCTGATTGGACAAAACATGGGAAAGATTATTTGACACATGTCGATGAAGCGGGAAGAGAAATGCACCAAAAATGGCCTTGGAGCATTTCAAACCATGTCATTTGTCAGATTGCTCCAACAGGTTTAATACGAGCAGAAATAGTTGGCAGATAATTGTGACGTGTTTCACCGCATGTCAAGTGGAGATGTGGCGTTATCCAATGTCCGCACTGTCCACTCGTCATCTCACCAAGGGGGAAAGAACTCCAATGCTTGAGTGAGAATGTCACAATTGACGCATAACCGCGACGTATACTTATGAAGTGTCGATGGCCAATGTGTCATGCGATTCGCCAGAGCTCAACGCTGCCTCGCACCAACGAGTTGCAAATGAGCACCCTTTGATGGCTCAGTCCAGGGCCACAGCTCATCATTTGGATGTCTGAGACAAACGTAGGCCGATCAGGTTTGGCCACCTTGTGAATTTGGGGGGTTATTTGATGCGCCACGCATGCAGTGCGTTGCTTGGCAACTTGGTCAACCCTCAGTGTGCACCGTCTCCTAAGCATTCGGTATTCTGATTAAATTGCTTGAATTGGATTTATTAAATGTGACTGCAAAATCACACGCTCCTTCAAAGGAACGTGTAGATGAGCCGCGCACATCACTGGCAAGGACTTTTGGATCCACGACACAACTTCATTTCACATTTTCAGTCTGACATACCCTCACCGGCCACTTTATTAGGTACACCATGCTAGTAACGGGTTGGACCCCCTTTTGCCTTTAGAACTGTCTCAATTCGTCATGGCATAGATTCAACAAGGTGCTGGAAGCATTCCTCAGAGAGTTTGGTCCATATTGACATGATGGCATCACACAGTTGGCGCAGATTTGTCGGCTGCACATCCATGATGCAAATCTCCCGTTCCACCACATCCCAAAGATGCTCTATTGGATTGAGATCTGGTGACTGTGGAGGCCATTTGAGTAAAGTGAACTCATTGTCATGTTCAAGAAACCAGTCTGAGATGATTCCAGCTTTATGACATGGCGGATTATCCTGCTGAAAGTAGCCATCAGAAGTTGGGTACATTGTGGTCATAAAGGGATGGACATGGTCAGCAACAATACTCAGGTAGGCTGTGGCATTGCAACGATGCTCAATTGGTACCAAGGG
>NW_017805540.1:4161737-4194784 GCF_001891065.2 Hippocampus comes
ATCTGCCTCAAAGTTCGACGTACTGTGCGTTCAGAGATGCTCTTCTGCCTACCTTGGTTGTAACGGGTGGTTATTTGAGTCACTGTTGCCTTTATATCAGCTCAAACCAGTCTGGCCATTCTCCTCTGACCTCTGGCATCAACAAGGCATTTCCGCCCACAGAACTGCCACTCACTGGATATTTTTTCTTTTTCGTACCATTCTCCGTAAACCCTAGAGATGGTTGTGCGTGAAAATCCCAGTAGATCAGCAGTTTCTGAAATACTCAGACCAGCCCTTCTGGCACCAACAACCATGCCACGTTCAAAGCCATTCAAATCACCTTTCTTCGCCATACTGATGCTCGGTTTGAACTGCAGGAGATTGTCTTGACCATGTCTACATGCCTAAATGCACTGAGTTGCCGCCATGTGATTGGCTGATTAGAAAAAAGTGTTAACGAGCAGTTGGACAGCTATACCTAATAAAGTGGCCGGTGAGTGTATTTTGCAAATGGATCTCGATGGGATTCACATGTCTGATGAAAACTCCACGATCCGGAAATTCGGGCCACCCTCAGACTTCACCGAATCGCGCCGCTTTGGTAGCTGTGCACAAATTTCCGAATTTGTGTCAGAAGCCAAGACGGGAGAATCGCCGCGCCTTGAAAGTGCGCAAGAAAGACGTGCCAATGCCCCATCGTCATTTGATTGAGTCACACCTTGTTGTGCTGTAAATGATGTTTGAAGTTTCATGCTAGTCCCGAAAAAAAACCCAGAAAAACCGGATTAAGCAATGCAGCCATTTGCCATGGTCGTTTGATCCCGTCAAAAATTGTCAGGCACAGCTTTTATCCCCAGATAGTTTTCTTTTGTTTTGTTTTTTTTCCATCCACTGAGTCAGTTGAAGCAGTCAAAATTCAACAGGCACACCTTTGCTTACTCCAACAGGTTAAAGGTATTTTTTTTTTTTTAATTCTTCATTTCCAAAAACTAAGCCAGACAAAACTGGATTACGTTTATTCGGCATAATGATTTGAATCCATCAAAAATCAACATGCGCACCTTTGTCTGCTCCAATTCTTTCATTTCAGTTTCATTTCCAAAACTAACCCAGCAAAAGCTGCAGAAAGCTCTGCCACAGGCCACCGCGTCATACTGTACTCCCTACATTGTAGATATTTTGTTATCAGTCATTTTCCGCTCTTGCTCCTCAAGATGTGGCACTCAAGTACCTCTCAGCTGTCAGTGACATTTGAAAGAAGATTCAGAACATGCAGCTTTTTGGTGTGTGCGTTTTGTGACCTGTCCTTTTTCCTGCGTAGGTCCGCAAAGAGTACAGCAAATGCTTCCGACAGTCTCGGTGCCGCGGCGCCCTGCCGCCTGACGGCCCCCACGGATCGGTAAAGACCGCCACGTCTCGGACCACGGCGCGCTACTCTTCTGCTACCCAGGTTGGTAATCGGGGGGAAAAGAAAAAAAACGCACATAAGTGACGTTAGTTTTTCCATTCTGATCGCTCACTTTGATGCGTAGCCATGCCAACATGGCCTCGAAAGTAAAGCAAAGTTGAGAAGCCGCAGCTTACCGCCGTATTCATCCACGCTCCCCGCGGCGCTCGCTGGATTGATGGGCGCTCAGAGTGAGGCATGTCCACGCTGCGTGAATCATTCATCTCAGCAGCGTTGGCGCTTTCAAAAGTCTGGATCCAGGCGCAGACCTCCGAGCACAAACGTACTAAAACTGCTCAATAAGACAAAGTGGTCAGGAGATTAAAGAGCCGCAGAGAGTCGGTGTGGGTTGGCAGAGGACGAAGAGAGCTTCTTCTGCATCTTCTTCCACTTTGTCGGAACTGCTTGGTGTGAAAGGTCTCAGCACGGAATAGGGTGCAGAGGGTAGTGTCTGAGGTGGGGCAGAAAGCGGTAGTGAAGTTTAACAGCTGACTGCGCTCACGTCTCCCATGAAATTGGCGCCTCTGAGCTCTAGCCTCAGCATCTAGTAGACCAGTGGGAAAACAAATGTGTTCAAGTTGGGCCACATTTGTCTTTTAAAAGGGACACTTGTGATGAGGTTAAAAAAACAAAACATTGAGGTCAGAATGCGTATGTAAAATGTTTCTGCATTGCATTTTCATTTTTAATTTGATTATTGAACAAGTCAACCATTCTGTAATGTACCATATTTTCCGCCCTATAAGGCGCTTCGGAGTATAAGGCGCACCTTCAATGAATGCCCTATTTTCAAACTGTTTTCATGTATAGGGCGCACCCATTGTAAGGCGCATAGAATAGAAGCTACATTGCTGGCTGCGGTTGCGTTATGCATCCACTAGATGGAGCTACGCTAAAGGGAATACCATACAATACAGCTTTATTTGTATAGAGCTTTCACAACCGCTGCAGCTGTAACAAAGCGCTTTGCAGAACATTTAAAATACTATGTCCGATATTGATCCACATATCAGGTGCATCGGGTTATAAGGGGCACTGTCGACTTTTTTGAAAATTGAATGCTTTTACGTGCGTCTTATAGTGCGGAAAATACGGTATATGTATCCATTTATTTTTGACCAGAACAAAACGTCTCACGTATGCATCGAAAAAGGCAAACAGTGCAAATCTATGAATTAAAAAAAAAAAAAAAGATCATGGCCGAACAGCGATGGCTACTGTATGTACACCAGCAGTAACCAAACAAGCGAGGCACGTGCTGCTCAAAGAACCTATTAAATCTAACCGCCATCTCAATTTTATGCAGCACGTCGTCCAAGTTTTGCTTCCCTCATAGTCCAAGTTACGTCTGTGCAACGACCTAATAAGAAATCGTAAATGGATGTGCTGTATATTACAAAGAATAACTATCCACATTATAATCTGTATAGTTTCGAGTGCAATATATTTCGACAATAATTACATACCAACATTGCTAATGGAAAGAAATATAAACCAACATGAAAAACAACAAGTACATACAAACAAAGGTAAGAAAGAGCCAAAGATATAAGCAAAATAATTTCAAAAAAAAATGTTACATGCACTCATGAAATTGTTTATTTCATTACTTGTTATATTTTGTTGAGAATAAATGAATCAACTGATTACTGAATGAGTTTTTTTTTTGTTTGTTTGTTTTTTTAATTAGATAAATACATTCTAATGAACCAATAGCAGGAGCAAAAAGTCAAAAATGTTTGCAACAATGATTGTTGATAATTGTAACTGCTTAGAGGGCTGCATTGGAAGAACAAAACCCATTCTTCAACCTAGCATTAGCCTGTGCGCTTTTGGACAAACTAATTAAAAAAAAAAAAGGGAAAGGGAAAACTGATGTAGACTGAAAGAAACCAGGAAGCTAAATACAAAATACAACTGACCCGCCAATGAGGCACATCTGGACAAGACACGTGTGACCGTAAAAAAATGACAAAGAACAGGGCAGACGAGAACATTCGGCGAAAAAGACTCGGAAGACAAAAAGTGTGTGTGTAGCGTATTAACTTGAGCACCTCTATTTTGCCGTTCTCTTACACGTAGGAGTCATCCCGACTTTGTTGAAGCCCTCCTCCAAACATGGTAAATCGAAAAGTGATAGTGGAGGCAAATATTGAGGATTTAGACCTGATTGGAGCATTGATATCATGGACTAATTTGGACTTTCCCAAACTTTTGGGAGCCAAAGCACATATTGTACATGAGAGAAATCTCACAGTACACACCCAATAAAATTGCCACAAAATCTTGAATGTGCAAACGGCAACAAGTGGAACTCCAGGTTCGTTGTGCCTTCTGCATTGTTGTGGAAAAGCATTTCATTGTTCTGCCTGTCACTATAGGTTGCTGGAAGAGATAGTTACCCAAAGATACTTTATTTGTCGGAAATGAATGAGTTTTAGAAGTGAGGTTGCAAATCACTAATTCAGATCCATGTAAATATTTATTTTGGAAATACCTGCTAAAAGTGAGCCACAGAGTGCTAAAATCTGTCAATTATCCATTTTTAGATCAGTAGCGTTGACGACGGTATGCCACTTAAACGCTCACGGCGACAACCTGTTGATCGGTGTCTCCTTCCGTGTGCACGCAGAGCCGCATCAGGCGCATGTGGAACGACACGGTGAGGAAACAGTCGGAGTCCTCCTTCATCTCGGGAGACATAAACAGCACCTCCACGCTCAACCAGGGTAAGCAAGCCCGCCAGACGTTATCCTCCTCTGAGACGGAGCTCGCTCTTTGTCGCTTTCATGGAGGCGGCGGTAGGAAGGAGACAGACTTTAATGCTATGGGGTTTTTTTTTTCTTCTCTTAGCATTAAGTGTTCGAAAATAGCACACAATAGCGTATCACAAAGTCCGGAGGTGCCGCCGTCTCCTGCTGCTGTTGGGATCATCTTTAAAAGAAAAAAAAAAGTCGTTCTATTCCAGGCCTGACGGGTAGAAATGGCGGCATTGGTGACAAGAGAGGCCTCTTCTCAATCATCCGCAGCCTGCAGAGCTTGTCAGGAGGAAGGCGGGGAGGGGATGAGTGAGTCAGGCGGAGGTCAGAGCATGTTTTGGGATGGATCCCGGCACTGCCAAAGCTCCCCGCTGCGCTGCTGCAGATTTCGAACGTAATTAGAAATCTCAAGCCCCCCCCCTCCCAAAAAAATGAAAACGCATGCCAGTTGAGAGAAAGAGAGAGCTTGTCGACCTAAATCTAAATGAGCGAGATGACTCGTTATATTCTTTCCACAAACAGCATGCGGCGGGTGATAAGAATGCTGTGTTTTGTCTCGCGTCTCGACTGGATGCTTTTCTATGGGGGAATTTGTTTCGCATAAACGCTGCGGATGATCGCGTCGTCAACACATGTCGCGCTAATATTGTTTGAGGGCTTGTTTGCATAATGTCTCGCGAAGGGCAACATCTTTATGCCTCCCAAGTGTGGGCTTAATTTCAAACAAGTGTTGCCGGGGTGCGTCAACTTCAAGCTGGATGCTAAATTGGATTTGTTTGGATTTTTTGCGGAATTGTAGCTGCGATCCTGACATAGTGGTGTGCTAACTTTGTTGTTCTGTCAAAGGGGTGATTGGCTTACAAAGTGGGTTGGTAGGCATTTTCTGACTTTTTTTTTTTCCATGTAAATATTTATTTTGGAAATACCTGCTAAAAGTGAGCCACAGAGTGCTAAAATCTGTCAATTATCCATTTTTAGATCAGTAGCGTTGACGACGGTATGCCACTTAAACGCTCACGGCGACAACCTGTTGATCGGTGTCTCCTTCCGTGTGCACGCAGAGCCGCATCAGGCGCATGTGGAACGACACGGTGAGGAAACAGTCGGAGTCCTCCTTCATCTCGGGAGACATAAACAGCACCTCCACGCTCAACCAGGGTAAGCAAGCCCGCCAGACGTTATCCTCCTCTGAGACGGAGCTCGCTCTTTGTCGCTTTCATGGAGGCGGCGGTAGGAAGGAGACAGACTTTAATGCTATGGGTTTTTTTTTTTCTTCTCTTAGCATTAAGTGTTCGAAAATAGCACACAATAGCGTATCACAAAGTCCGGAGGTGCCGCCGTCTCCTGCTGCTGTTGGGATCATCTTTAAAAGAAAAAAAAAAGTCGTTCTATTCCAGGCCTGACGGGTAGAAATGGCGGCATTGGTGACAAGAGAGGCCTCTTCTCAATCATCCGCAGCCTGCAGAGCTTGTCAGGAGGAAGGCGGGGAGGGGATGAGTGAGTCAGGCGGAGGTCAGAGCATGTTTTGGGATGGATCCCGGCACTGCCAAAGCTCCCCGCTGCGCTGCTGCAGATTTCGAACGTAATTAGAAATCTCAAGCCCCCCCCCTCCCAAAAAAATGAAAACGCATGCCAGTTGAGAGAAAGAGAGAGCTTGTCGACCTAAATCTAAATGAGCGAGATGACTCGTTATATTCTTTCCACAAACAGCATGCGGCGGGTGATAAGAATGCTGTGTTTTGTCTCGCGTCTCGACTGGATGCTTTTCTATGGGGGAATTTGTTTCGCATAAACGCTGCGGATGATCGCGTCGTCAACACATGTCGCGCTAATATTGTTTGAGGGCTTGTTTGCATAATGTCTCGCGAAGGGCAACATCTTTATGCCTCCCAAGTGTGGGCTTAATTTCAAACAAGTGTTGCCGGGGTGCGTCAACTTCAAGCTGGATGCTAAATTGGATTTGTTTGGATTTTTTGCGGAATTGTAGCTGCGATCCTGACATAGTGGTGTGCTAACTTTGTTGTTCTGTCAAAGGGGTGATTGGCTTACAAAGTGGGTTGGTAGGCATTTTCTGACTTTTTTTTTTTCTTTCCCCTCCCTGAATGGTTTATTTCTCATATTTTTGTCAGTTTTGCGGGTACAATCAATTTTCTCCCCTTGGATGTTGAGTGCCTTCACTTCCTAACCGTTACATGAACAGTGAGATATCTCTCAAGCTGGGGGAGCTCTCCTGAGTACCAAGCCTTGTGCTGGAATCGCTGACTATAAAAATGCCAAGACAAGCCTATTAGAACAGCTGAACTTTATTTGGGGTTAATGAGAGAGAGGCACTTGACATGTTGACAGGTGTGTTTTTGACTGCCATCTAACCTGAGTTTGAATGTGATTTATTTAATTCTCAGCAATAACATCCCGGTTAACTTAATAAACTTTGCATTTGAACAGGGTGTGTAGACTTTTTGTATCGAGCTTTTACTTATTTTTTTATTTACATTTGGTTGATTTGTGATTTGTGATGCCAACGTTAGCCATGTATCAGCATTGTCAGGGCGTCGAAGGGAGTGCATGCCTTAGAAAGTTTAGGAAAAGGGTGTTCTCTTTGAAATCACTCAACAAGCTTTGTGTTTAACAGGGTTTGTTTGGATTTTTTGGGCGGGTGTGGGGGTTGTGATGCTAGCAATAGGGGTGCACCAACTTTGATGGGGTGCTGAAGGCTTTAAACGTTTGGGGAAAGGCTGTTTTTTGTAAAATTAATGTAGCCAGACGTTAAATGGGCTTTGTCTGATTATTTTGACAAGGGACTAAGATTAACATGGTTGTGATGCCGGCTATCGGGGTGCGCCGGTTTTGTCAGGCTGCCCTCCTTCACTTTTCCCTGACTGTCCATCCTGACATTTCTCTCTTTTTTTTTTCTTCTTCTGTTATTTTAGGCATGACCGGCAACTACCTCCTCACTAACCCCCTCCTCCGCACCCACGACACTAACCCTTATAACAACCTGCTGGCAGAGACGGTGGTGTGCAACACGCCTTCCCCACCGACCTTTCACTCTCCAGGTGTGCGCCTCATGCCTCCGCCGCCTGCCTGCGCGTTTTGATTTGTTTGCAAGGGAACATGTTAAGAGGGGTTCGGGAAAAAGTTGAAAATGCCCATTGGTCAGCAGCAAATTTGAATCAGAGATGGCTTCATGTGTCTTGACGTATCTTTGCGCGCAGCATGGATCTTACCACGTAATTTATAGCTGACGTGTCAGAATAAATTCCACCTTTGCTGAACCTAACCCAAGATTCATAAATGACAAATATATTAAATATTATATTATTATTATTGTGATGACGTGCTCGAAACGAGGGCCAATTTGGAAGCAGCGCAAAAAAAATTATCTCTCCATTTACATCTACTTTCCTTGCATCTCTGATTTAAAAAAAAATGTTGGCCATTGTAATTGGCGCCTGCAGACAGATGACTTTTTCTACATATTTAATAATATAAAAGAAACAAATAAAAATGTATACGGCATATATTATATTACAATATTCATTAGGTTCACAATGCATTTTAGATATTTAAATCACCTCATATGTTACATTTTATACATGTAAAAAAGGAAATAATTATTACTCCTAATAATTTTTACTCTGAATTTTACCAGGAAATATTAGGAAGGCTTTTACACAAATAAAAAAAAAAAAAAATGTCAAGAAGTATACAATAAAATAAAGCCTGTACTTTCACAAGAAAAAAAAGCAACAAAAATGATATATTAGTTTTCTATTCTTTTACAAGTGTACAAAGTATTTTTAATTGCTTCTTTTGTTGTTGTCATTTTACGATTCTATTTTTGCATCTTGTATGTCAGTTTGTTCCTAATCCACCTTTGATTTAGCCCGTGGCACTGAAAAGAAAAGCCGTTTCATTCTTTCTTACATGTACTGTATCTGTGTTTCAAATTTGGCGTACAGAGAGTTAAGTAATGATGGGAATGTGAAAGATGAAAGCAAAGTTCAGTTTGGTGCTGGGCTCAAGCCCACCAGTTTATTTATGCATCAATTTTTTTAAACCAAGCCTTTACATGCGGGAATAAGGCACTAACAGTTTAGGCCACCGCTCGTTAGTGGAGCAAAAGAGGAGAGCAAAGCGTTCTGAAATTTCATTTTCTAGCATCGGCATTCAAGATCATCGCAATGTTTTCAGCACACATGCTGAGACAACGAGGCTAACGGAAGCTACACATTTAGCATTGTACTTGAGCTAAAGCTAACTTGCTACAGGGGGTACCTTCGTAGCATTACTGAGTAGGTTGATTTAAAAAAAAACGTTTTTGGTTGTCAGTGTTGGGTAAGTTACATCCAAAATGAAGTATATTATAATCTTTTTTTTTATATTAATTAATTTAAAACATTAATTAATTAATATTACTCACAGGTAGTCCCCAGTTGACTGCTGTTTCAAGGTTACCAATGGAGACAATGAGTATTTTGTCATTGACCACTTCATTTCCTGTTTTTCATTTGGTTGTTCGATATTATCCCGATCTTTTGTGCCACTGATCATCGGTCAGTGGCGAGAAACACTTTGAAACAGTTATCTTTTATTTAGTCGATGTTTACTTATGTCTGCGGCGACCTAATTCCATGCTGGCACAGCCAAAAGGGAGGGTAAAAAAAGCCAATCATAGGGAAGAAAGGACGTGCGTGATGCGGCGCGGGCACACGGTCGTAGCCCTCAGATATTCTCCCCATTTGATGATAAAAGAGAATGGAGAAAAGCAACAGCAGCATGATGAAAGGCCAATCGCGTTACAAATGCGAAGAGTTCAACTTAATACAACCTTAATAGCCGTCCCCCGTTAGGTCATTCAATTGCTGCACAATGAAGACAAAATGCCTTTAAAAAAAAGCATTGGAAATGTAATACATTGTTCAAAACAACATCATCCAAAATTCACATATGCAGTCAGAGAACCTTTGAACAATTTTTTTTTCTCCTTTTGATATGCTTGTATGGCAGTCAACCCTCAAACAGCAGCTGAGCAGCTTATTCGTTAAGGGTTCGGTATTTATTTTTACATAGTTTAAATTCTTATTTTAACTTTTATTTTTGGGGGGTTGAATGTTTAGAATTGTTTGATGGAAACACGTCAGCGTTCAGAGTTCAGGGAGGAAGTTAATAAGACTTCGATGGACTTGATAATGAGGATTGATCAAAAAGTAACATGACTACATTGTTGAATACCTCAATCAAGTATAACCGAAACCAGTTTTGCTCCCGCTTCCTTTTTAAAAACATACGCTAGCGTGCATGCATGCGACTGTATTGTTTAAGCTAGCATACCTTTTACCAAGCCGCGTCCAATGATACAAAACTCGGTGTACTGAATTAAATTACGTACATTCAAGTCGGAACGGGTGATTTCGATTAAACATTTCTGTCCACTGTGGCTCAGTCCTGCCTCTAGAGGAACGTTAGCCACATTTACGGCCGTATTTATGAGTCGATCAAGAAGCAATCTAACATATGGTGTGCCGTTTTCCTGGAAACCAAATGACGGATTCCCAAATCGGAAAGTCGCGGCAGGAGACATGAGCTTCTTTTCACATTTGGTCTGCTATAATCGTTACATTTAACGCCTTGGGGATGAAAGCGGGGTGGGGGGGAGTCAGATCGTCATGTCTTATGAGTTTATTAATACGAAGTAATGTTCGGCAGATGTTACTCCTTGTGCCGTACAAGCATCGCAAACATCTTGGATAAATTTCACTTTGGATTGATTCACAGAGTGCAGCTGTGACGGGTCCACTCGGATTCCGTTCCCATCTTTCCCAGCCACTCTCCGCCACCCTCCTCAGCTGCAAAACTCCCATCTCAGACAATACCTGTCTGTGCATAAACACAGCACATTTCAGAGGATGTGTCCGATAATCACCTGACCTCTTCTCACCCCTGTGCTCATTTTTTTTCTTTCCTTGTCTTTCGAAAAAAATCTCTTTCATGTTCACCAGCTGTCATCCGTTCGTATTTTTGTGAGCTTTATTTCATTTTATTCCACGGAGTGAGCCGCCACTAAAATGTCAGCTCGCCGCAGAAAGCCTAGCCGCCTCATAAAATCCTCTCGTGAAATCAAAGTACATCAAATGAGAGCGAGCATATGAAGGTTACCGCCAGTGCTCGGGAAAACAACAGCAGCAACAAACAAAACACTCAAGCTGCCTTCTCAAGGTCAGAAAAAAAGGGCTGCAAAGGTTTCTGTGTGTGTGTGTGTGTGTGTGTGTGTGTGTGTGTGTGTGTGTGTGTGTGTGTGTGTGTCAGTAAAACGGCTCACTGAACAGTTGTTACCTTCACGCATATGTAAAATGAAACTTCACTCAAAGCACTTGTAGCAAAGCACAACTTCTTTTGTAGCATTGATTGTTATTCATGACTGGAAGTCTATTCTTTTTTTTTCTCATTCCATGTTATTTATTTTGTGTCATTTTATTCATCCATCCGTCCATCCATTTTTTGAGCCTCTTTATCCTCATAAGAGTCGTGGGGGGTTCTGGAGCCTAGCCCAGCCGTCTTAGGGCAGTAGGCGGGGGACACCCTGAACCGGTTACCAGCCAATCGCAGGGCACACAGAGACGAACAACCATCCGCGCTCACACTCACGCCTAGGGACAATAGAGCGTTCGATCACCCTGCCATGCATGTTTTTGGAATGTGGCAGGGCCGCCTGTGTGATTTTATTTTACGATGTATATAATAATTGTTAGTGATAGGCGGAACGGTGGTCGACTGGTTCGTGCATCGGTCTTCACAGAGGTGAAGGGTTCAATTCCGGCTCCGGCCTTCCTGTGTGGAGTTTGCATGTTCTCCCCGTGCCTGCGTGGGTTTTCTCCGGGTGTTCCAGTTTCCTCCCACATTCCAAAACATGCATGGTGGGTCAATTGAAAGATCTAAATCAGGGGTGTCAAACTCATTTTTGTCACGGGCTACATTGTCGTTACCATTTCCTTTGGCGGGTCAGTATGACTGAAACTATATAAAGAAATCAGGAAGAACAGTTTCGTCGACTATTGTGTAAGTTAGGTCATGAGTAGTTTGGTGACAAGAAAATGCTTGCAAATCTCACTTGTTTATTACAAATGAGAAGTTGAAATTTTGGTCCAGATTTTAGCAAGAATGTTTGATTTGCTCTCACGGGCCACATAAAATGATGAGGAGGGCCAGATCTGGCCCCCAGGCCTTGTGTTTGACACCTGTGCTCTAAATTGTCCCCCGTGTCATTGTGAACGTGAATGGTTGTTCATCTATGTGTGCCCTGCGATTGGCTGGCAACCATTTCAGGGTGTCCCTCGCCCATTGCCCGAAGACAGCTGGGACAGGCTCCAGCAGCCCCCCCCCCCCCGACCGCAACCCTTGTGAGGATATAAGCGCATTAGAAAATGACAAAACAATCGTATATTTTATAATGCACAAGAAAATGTTTATTTCGCACTATAAATACAGTTGAGTTGAGTTGAGACACAAAAAAAATTACTGTGTAAAGGACTTTTTTTTTTTAAATTCGAGCCACCATCCTTGCTTGATCTCTTCTAACATGGCAAAGTAAACATTTTAAAAAGTCATATTTACAACAACAATGAGGTAAAAAGAACAAGTTTATTTAGTTTTTAATCAGGTGTTGATATCCAGTCGTGTATAAACGAGCTGTGACGTGAACAATGTCATTCCACCATACAAAATGATTCCTCCCTTCATTTGAAAGGTGACAATAAAAAACACGAAATAAAAAGATTTCTAACGTGGCAAATACTCGAATGCTATTTCTCATGTTACATGGCAGCGGGTTCCTCTATTACAATGTCCAAATGACAGCCCGCTACTGTATGCTGTAGAAATCTGCAGCAGGAAAAGCTCTCAAAATGGATCTTAAAAGTGCTTACATTTGACATTGGAGAAGGCGAATTAACTCGTGTGTGTGCGTGCGCATGTGTCTTATAAAAAAAAATTAAAAAAAAAGCGAGGAAAAAGTCAGGTGTCAATCAAAAGTAAGGGTTGGGAGCTTGGCATCGTTGAAGCTAGCAGACGTTTGCTTGCCGCTGAGCTTTTTTCCTTCACCTGCTGAGTCCAGGATTCAGTCGTCCTTGCTTTTGTCCTCCTTCAAAAGTGTCCAACACACACACACATACACACACACACCAAAAAAATCTGAACAAAGCATTCTGTTATCTTTCATTCCAAGGACGCAAGCCGACTGAATCCAGAGCATTTTCTTTCCTCTTTACCTGCTTTTATTGTGTTTGATTTTGAGCATTTTTTTTTTGTCTGTGTATTTGTTTCTGCTGCAATTTTGAAAACGAGTGTCTTTGTTTTCCCACTTTTTTTGCACATCAGCTGTGCTTAGGGCAGATAGCCTGAGCAGACACACTTGATGTGAGTGGTGGCGAAGTGAGTCATTGCACCGTGCCTGCGCGCGCGCGTGTGTGTGTGTGTGTGTGTGTGTGTGTGTGTGTGTGTGTGTGTGTGTCGTAACGTGCCTGTGTGTTTCTTGGGGGTGGGGGGTGTACAGAGGTGGCAGGCCATCTGTGTTCCACATCGCTCCTTCTTTTTTTTCCCCCCCCAACTTCTTTTAAAGGCTGCAATGTTTTATTCATTGTTGATGTTCAACCCGCTTGTGCTTTTTGTCGTTCTTTCTTCATTGTGTCTGTGGCTGCCTTTGTGTGCCGCCGTGTTGTTCACATGCTGCTGCTCATGCTCGACTGTATGTACGATACTTTTGGTCTCATCGCGTCTTGCCATCTCTCCGCATGACGTCGATATTGTTCGGGATCAATTCTCAGCCCGCATCCACAAACACATGGGTATTTTTAGAGATTTTTTTTTTTTTTTAATGATACACTTTCATATTTTATTGTGTATTTTATTGTATTATATATTATTGTATGTATCATTGAGTTGGATGGTATAATTCATCTATTTTAATGTTTTTAATATATTGGCTTTTTTTTGTAACTTGACTGTCACTTAAACTTTTTGTACATTTGTACTTTCATTTTATATGCACATACATTTAGATAAATATACTGTAAATACCTGCACACGGGTGCACAAAAGCACTGCGCCAGTACGCAAGAGTACTTCGAATTGAATGCTACGCTCCAGTAAAAGCAGGGGTGTCAAACTCATTTTTGTAGTTCGGGTTTCCCTCAGCGGGACATTATGACTGTGAATTTTATGAAACCATATAAATGTTTGATCACCTCCACATATTACTTATACACTGCACAACAAATTGGTGGATAACTAGTTTTGAAATCGGAAGTCTAGAATAATGGTTAGTTCAGCCATTGCTTCCGTTAATGTAATAAGTAAGTAATGAGATAATGCTTGCGATATCTCTATGTAATGATGGATTACATCTGACAATTTTAAATTTTGGTTCAGACTTTAGCAAGCATCATGGAAAAGCTGACATGCTCGATTTGCTCCCGCGGGCCACACAAAATGATATGGCGGGCCAGATCTGGCCCCCGGGCCTTGAGTTTGACACCCGTGAGCTAGATGGACAATCAACTAATTGGATAAAATTGGTCTTTTTTGCATGCCGTTATATCCATCCACCCATTTTCTTATCCTCTCATCCTCACGAGGCATGCCGGAGCCTGTCCCAGCTGTCTTTGAGCACTAGGCAGGGTACAACCTGAACCGGTTGCCAGCCAATCGCAGGGCACACATAGATGAACAACCATTCACGCTCACAATCACTCCTCCGGACAATTTAGAGTGTTCCGTGAACCTGCCATGCATGTTTTTGGAATGTGGGAGGAAACTGGAGCACCTGGAAAAAACCCACGCAGGCACGGGGATAACATGTCAGAATCGAACTCTGCGCTTCTGCACTGTGAGGCTGATGTGCGAACCAGTTGGCTGCCCCATACCTGGCCCCCGGGCCTTGAGTTTGACACCCGTGAGTTAAAGCCTACCACCACACATTTGTGATCGGCCTCACTTTGAAGTCAAGTCAGCCGCCACAACGATTGCTTCCGGGGCCCATCTTCAACTTGTTTCATTCTATTTATTTATTTTTACTCACGTCACAAAGTAGAGCAGTGCTTTTAAAAAAAAATACCCTTGTGTTTGTGGGCATGGCATTTGATTGGCTTGAGCCATAGGAGTGCAGACCTTTTTTTGGAAAGAATGGGGTCTTCATAAAAGGAAGGGAACAAGTGTACTGAGCAATATCAAGTCCATGCGGATGGTGTTTTCAAGAAGTGGGTTCGGTTAGGAGGCAGAAAATCATCTCACGTGTTGTCATCTGTCATTTGTTGCAGGACAGCAGTCTCTGAGCAACAGCCGGGACATCAGCGCCATGGACACCCTCCCCCTCAACGGAAACTTCAACAACAGCTATTCCCTGCGAGACGACAACTATGAAGCCGTCGGCGTCCGCGCCCCCCAGCCCGACATGGGGGGCCTCAACCTGGACGACGCCGCCTTTGAGAAGATGATCATATCCGAGATGGTGCACAACAACCTGCGGCCCCGCGCCGCACCCAGAGGCCGCGGCGGCGGCGCCCAGCGTGATCGGGACTCGGCGCTAGCCCCGCAGACCAGGGCGGCCGCGGACCGGGGCGGGGGCGGAAGCGGCAGCGAGGACGACGCCGTCGAAGCCGATCGTGTCGAGGCGTCGTCCCCGCAGAGAGCAAGTGGGCGAGAGGGCCACGTGCCCCTGGAGCTGCTCCTGCAGCCACACCACAAGGAGGCGATGGAGGCCCCCCTTCTGCCACAGAGGACTCACTCCCTGCTCTACAATGCCCAAAAGGCTCCTAGGCAGTTGGAGGGCCATGTGGAGACCGTGACGCCGGGGGAGGACGCCAGCAACAACAACAACAGAGACTCGCTCTACACCAGCATGCCCAACCTGAGGGACTCGCCCTCCGCTTCACCGTACCCCCCCGAGGAGGAAGAGGAGGACGAGCGCTCCCCCTCCACCCGAAGCAACAGCGAGGACGCGTATCATAAAAGCATGCCCGAGCTCGGGGATGCGCCCCCGCTTTCCTACTACCACATAAACCGAGTGCCCAGTGACAGCTGCTTGCCCCCAGCGCCGCCCGCCGCCCAAGAGGGGGACGCCTCCGCTGACGGACAGATGCAGATCATCACCAGCCTCTGAGCTCAAACCCGAGTGGGCAGGTGTTTCCGGTTGATGTCAAGTGAGCCGCTGAGCCCGGCTCCGCACTCTACAAGCGCACCAGGAAGTCGGGGCGTTGTTGGGTGGGTAAAGGAATGAATCAGTGACTTTTTTTTTTTTTTTTTTTTTTGCACACAAAACTCCTTGATACTTAAAAACTTGTTCGAATGAGGCCTGAACGTGGACTGTGAACACTTTGCTGTCAGACAATGGAGGTGCACAGGCTGTGTAAGGCCCAGTACACACATCAAGGTTTGTCATATCTTGAAAAAGTTGTTTCCCATTTCCAGACCACACACAAAGAAAAAAAAATCTGTCAATTTACAGTTTTGGTCAGACTGTGTGTGCTGTGTGCCCGATAATGACGACACAGAAAACCACACACACAAAGTTTCTGTTCTACCACCGAGCTAGAATCCTCCCAAGACGGAAATCTGGTGGATTCAATTGTGCTGTGACAAAAAAAAAGAAAAAAGAAACATGACCAGTTGTGTTGCATTGGTGTTTCCTGAATGTTTTCGAAAGGACGAGAGACTGGAAGGTAGTAGAATGATGATGTTGTCAATAAAGACTTGGGTTGTAAACTACATCTTGCCGTCTGGCGAACACGTTTATACAAAATATGACATCTGGTCGGACATGGTTGTTTTATTTTATGGCCCGCTTTGTTGTTCCTCAGTTGAGGCTCTTCTTGATTGGCTACATTCTGTTCAACGTCACAGATCTCGGAGCCATGACTCGGCAGTGGTCACTTCCCCCACACACCCAAGATTTTTGCTCTTAATTTCATTACTTAACAGAAAATTTGAATCAGAGATGGCTTTATGTGTCCCTAAATGCGTGTTTGGCACTGATTTAAAAATGTGTCTTCGCTTTCTTTCTAGCACATCACATTTTGGACATTTTCATATGACCTATAAAAGCTTGCACAATTCAGATTTTACCGTGCGTTGTAATTTAAAGTGAAAAAAAAAATTCCACCTGTTGCTGAACCGAAGCCTTAGTTCAGAAATATGACTAAATATTAGATACTATATTGCCGCGGCTATATTGTGAAAATCTGATGTGTGATAGCAAAAACGAGGGCAGATAGATGCAGTATCAGCGCAAAAAAAAAGTCTATAAAAGCATCTCTGATTAAAAAAATTTGTAAACATTTGTTGACCGCCGTTATTGAATTCGTTAAACATTTAAAGCCCCAACCCACTGAGAGGCGAACATTAGCGGGTGTTGCGGTCTCATCTGGGTTCGTTCAAGGTCGCAACTGTTTGCCAAACGGCCACCAGACATTTGTCAGATGTTTGTACTCTTCTTGTCGCAAGGTCATTTTGAACGTGTCCTTGCGACAAGAAAAAAAATACTAAAACCGTTGGCCAACGTTTTGCGAACATTTGTAACATTGAATGAACCCTGACGCGAATGCACTTTTTTGCTCCCTTCGCCAACGGTCGCGTAGGTTCGCCCCTCATTGGGAAATGGGCTTGAGGTTGTCGGCATCCGACCTGTCATGGATCCTATTATCGGACCAAATTAACTCATCTCACAGGATCATCTTCCAAGCTATGTTATAAGATAGTCTGGCATTTGTCGTCCTTGGTCGAGACTGGGCAAAATTGGGACAAAAACCAAAAGTCTGTATGTGTACCGTGTCTCAAGGATGGAAATAGGTTAAATATCCCAGTAAAGAGGTCCTGACACACTCCTGGTGATCTGAGGCCTGCTTTTCAAAACCAGGCTCTTTCTAGACAAACTCCAGTGGCCCCACAGTTGTGATTGTAAAGTAATGAAAACCACTAATTCAGACTCAGGCCTTATATTTTCTCTATTGCACAATTAACTGTTGTCAAAGTAACAGCTAAAAGAGTTTATATTTTGCTGTACCACTAGTGTAAAAGGTAATAATGTTTAACAAAAAAAAAAAAAATAGAAAGAAAAAAAAAAGAAAAAGAAAAGGCAACCATTCAGTAGTTAACCCCTCTTCCATGTTAATAGAACTCTTCATGTAAAGTGAATAAAAATGGAGGGGATATGCTTTTGTTCCCTCTCACACTTGGACTTGTTGTATGATCAAATATGTTTTAAAAGAAGGAAAAAAAAATTACAGTATTTGGAGAGAGATCCGAATCCATCTGCTCACATCTCTGCTTGTAAAGTGCTTTTGCTTTCTTTCATGGACAACTCTTTGAAGGAAAATGTGTCACCTGGACTTTTTGTTTGCGGAAACTTGTCTTTCTTTTACTCTTGTTAATTTATTAATGGAACTATTTGGTTAAAAAAAAAAAAAACTGCGAAGGTTGTTGCGGCACTGATTAGGTTCCTGATATTTCTTTTGTAAGAGCCCATTGTCAGCTGATATTTCATTCAACTCCTGTTTGATATCAATTAAATGTGAATTTTTTTTTCTTGTTCACAAATGTCCCAATGCTTATTTTTACTAACAAGCTCTGCCTTATGTACCTGTAAAGTGCCAAAAGCAAGGCATTTGCATTTGTATTGTGCAACCTACGTAGGTTTATGGCATCTTACAGAAGTACCTGCGCCTCCAGGCTGAACAAGTTGGTGGTGGAGTCGCAGAACTTTTCCCAGAATATTCTAGCGCAGAGGTCCCCAACCCCCGGGCCGCAGACCGGTACCGGTCATTTGGTACCTGGCCACACAGAAAGAATACATAACTTACTTCAGTTTTATTCATATTGGAATCTGAAAGATGTTTTATTTTGAAAAATAACTGGATCCTCTGTTACATCCATCTACAATACGTCATGTGATAGGTTACCGCTAAAATGAAACCCAGGAGCTAGCAAGATTAGTAAAAAACAAAGGTCTTTGGAAAGTTTCTTTGGGGAGGGGAAAGGCCCAGCCAGGAGACAGAGGAGGAGCCTACGACTTTCAAGAAAAAGAAGGCTACATTTAATAGACAGTGTCAGGAGTCCTACTTAAAATATGGATTGATCACAACGGGAGATTCCCACGCACCAAGCCCAGTCTGCATAATATGTGGCGATGGTGAGTCGTATTTTTCATGCACTTAGTATTTGCGGTCTATCTTATTTTGAAGGTGCATGTAAACATTACCATAGCGACCAGAGAGTGTTGCGGCCAGATAGGACGTTCCTCATGTCGTGATTCGTGTTTATTATTGTGTTTCGAAAATACCACAGTTTTCATGCCGGTCATCATATTATTTTGTTGTAGTTATCCGGTCTTTAAGGGCCGGTCCCTGAAAATATTGTCTGACATTAAACCGGTCCATGAGGCAAAAAAGGTTGGGGACCCCTGTTATAGCACAGGGGTCACCAGCTCCGGTCCTCGAGGGCTTCTAACATGTTTTAGATGTCTGTCCTCCAACACCACTGATTCAAATGATGAGCTCATCAGGAAGCTCTGCAGAAGTCTGATAAAGATTCTGATCATTTGAATCAGGTGTGTTGGAGGAAGGAGACATGTAAAACATGAGGATCCCCCAAGGACCGGTTGGTTGGTGACCCCTGTTCTGGAGCCTCGCAGTCATTTGTTCTTGCTCACACACACGAATTGGGTTTTGGGTCGTACTGTGAGGTGTATTGTCAGGAGAGCCGAGGTGGTTCGTTTATCTGCCGGTCGAGTTGAAGAACCTGTGGCTGAAGCCAAATTATGGCTGGATTTTTACTTTTGACAGATGATGCTGTGAGATTTGCGCAATCAATTTCTGTCCGGGTTTGTTCACTGGATAACCTGTTTACAGAATCTGAGGTTCTTGGACTGCATGTCTTCTGATTGAAGAAACATAATTACCACCATGGACTGTGCTGGTAATTTTGTGATATTTGTGCACTCGGCCTTCATTTTGTCTATTGGTACATAAGACGTGTCTCTGGAAACACCATCTTGGACTCTGTTTGTCAGATTGGCAGTCCTTGAATTTGCTTATGATGCCGTGATATTTATAGGATCAATGAACATCCCAGCTTCAGTAGAGAATCCGTCTGTCTCTAGGGTGTTTTGTTGAAGAGACATTTTTGGATCTTGATCATGCCGCTGATGCAGTGGTATTTGCGGTCATCAGTGGCTACCCTGGTTATTTCGCTTGAGAACCTGTCTCGGGAATCTTGGAAGGCCAATGTACTCGTTAAAGATACAATTACAGCCCTTGACGTTGCCGACAATGCTTCGATTTTTGTGGAATCAATCCTAATTTTGCTATTGAAGTGATATGAAGTTTACGACCCAACCTTTCCGGGTGTCAACACCACAAGGATCCACGTCTGCCTTTTGCACCTGTGCTGGTGTCTTACATTGTCACTGTCGCTGGAGCGGACTTCGTGCTGGCCTCAGCGGAGACTGAGGAGAATCTGCTGGCATTTAGATGCATGGTTGATGTCAGAAAGCACATCCTGACCAGAAAAAAACAGACTATTACCTTATCTTTTGTGGCCAAATGTGCACAGCAGGGACAATTTGTGAACCCCCACTAAAGGCGTTCTTATCGCAGTGTTTGATTAATGAAGCATCCAGCAGACACAGAGCTGCATTACGGTATCATTTATTTGTTTCTGTCCAACAACACAAATCCTACAGTCATTTGTTTTCCTCATCAAACCCCGGAGGGAAATAAGCATCGCTTTATGCACTAAGAGCTCAGCTGCGTTCATTGGCATTCGCTAACTAGGTCTCTTTATTTGGCTTTCTACAGCTAGTTATGCGGTGGATTGGTAGCAATTTTTTTTATTCTCTGAAAAACATAAGCGAGCCGCCAAGAGTGGTCCGAAATAGTAATGATACTGTGGGAGCCCTAAACAATGAACTGAAACTTGAAAGTAATTTCCCACAGGATAAACTGGGAAAAATGAACCAGACGACTGATTAGCAGCCATGAAAATTGCTTTAAGACAGCGGAGTGCTGGCAAGAACGTGGATGAAAAAGACCCCAAATGCATCGTAGACTAGATGTCTTTCAAAATCATCAGGATCCTTGCTCTATTATTGAGCAATATTTAGTCACTTAACAGGGACTGGTTAAATAATCTATGTTGTACCTACAGATACACTAAACAGGCAGTAAAAGGTAAGTGAAGGTTAATAACAGATTGCCATTGCTAGCCTCTAGATTTAGTGAGCATTGCTAATTATAAAGTCACGCTTTTGGCTAGCATATTTCACTCTTCGTTATTTGTGTCCTAGCTGGATGCTACAGCCAATTCTATTGAAGTGGCTCATGTCCTGCAGCGAATAATACTGAAGTGAGGCATGTCCTGCCTCGACCTCGAGTGGGGATTCATAAACGCTTGGTGATAGTAGTTGTTAAGCCATCCTGGTCTTTTAGCTTTATACAGATATAGTAATAAAAGTAATAAAATAGGGAAGTAGGTAGCTTGATTCATACTAGTTATATAAATTACTGTGAAACAAATGGCTGCTGTTAAGACCTTTTACAAGGATTACAACTACATATATATTCTGTAGCGAGGGTTTGAGTTAGTGAACAAGCTGTCTTATTTGTGACAAGTCACGATAAGGTAAGTGTATACATATACAGAGCCTGTATATATTTTGGGGGGGTCCGTACATATATGATTAATTACTGCAGTTTGCAAGGGCATATATATATATATATATATATATAGAGAGAGAGAGAGAGAGAGAGAGAGAGAGAGAGAGAGAGAAAGAGAGAGAGAGATCATATTCAATGGCTACAGGTTATTTATGTACCTTCTGCCATGGTGGAAGAGCATTCAATTGTTCTGCCCGTTAATATATGCCCTGGCATAGCTAGATGAACAGAGATACTGTATTTTTTGGACTGTAAGTCGCTTCGGAGTATCAATCACCACTCAAAAAAAGGCATCAGGGGGGGGAATATAAGTCACTCTAGCATAGGTGCTCAAGTCCGGTCCTCAAGAGCATTTATCCAGCCGGTTTTCTATGCCTCCCCCCTCCAACACACCTGATTGAAATGATCAAGATCATCATCAGGCTTCTGGGAAGCTTGGTGATGAACTGATCATTGAAGGAAGGAGACATCTAAAACAGACTGGATAGGAGTTCTCGAGGACTGGACTTTTTCCGAGGGAAATGTATTTTACAAAAACCTAGACCAAATACAGTACCGCTCAGACTAACACCCAAAATGTAGTTAGCATTTGAATTTAGAAAGTGAGCTAAGTCGTCTAATTTGCTCGCTAAATAACTAGTCATTGTGGTTTTGTTTTTTGTCATTGTTTTGTGTATCCGGGACAAAAAATATCTTGTTTGGCGAACACCAGCAGTGATAAGTACATGTTATTGTTATTTCCTCATACAGCAACGAATACTGTATGTGGCGAACGAGCGAGCTTGGTTATGAATAAAGTGCTGTTAGTTCTGAGTAGTGCCTTTCACAGAAAGCCACTGTACGTCCCCACAAACAAACACACAACATTAGCAATCCAATAAAATCTTTTTGTAATGAATGTTATTTTACCGTTATTTCAGTAAGCCAAGAACGGATATCGTAGAGCGAAGCGCGATAGCATATCTTTCAGCTGCTGCAGCTCAGAATGACCACACTTGAGCTCAGTGGGAGCTCTTACTATGCGCACATGTTGCGGCTAGCGCATTTTATGAGTTTTGATGTCAAGAGACCAGCACAGAGGCCTAAAATACAGACGTGCAAGTTGTCCGTGGCTCTCTGCCTACTTGCGAAAGCTTTCTATTCGCTTATAAATCACATTAAAAGCACCAAGAAAGAGAGCTTGTTCAATAGTACATCAGTGTTGCGTGATGTCATTTTCATAAAGGCTGAGGACAGCGTTTGCATGATGCATATATATTGGTTCATTATCACCCAGTCACCTGTGCGACGTATTATCTCTGAAAGCACGTTGAATTGTGTAATGGAACAATATAATACACGTAGACAGACGAAAGGCTGGATGACTTGCAAGTTGTTCAGATGTCAAATTATTCACATTGGAGATGGAAAGTCAAAACACTTTCCCTCATGACATTATAACGCAACGTTTAAAGTGACATTTAAACATGATTGACAGTGAAATTTTGTCTTTTTGCTCAACGTTCAACAAAGTAAAACCCAATTATGATGCCAAACATAATGGAAAGGGAAAGGAAGGTTGTTTGTGTGGATACTGTCACCTATAGTGGGGCTTTATTTAACTATTGTGGTGTATTCATGTTAGCTTCTGCTAATCACATTAGCATCTGTAATGTAACTGATATGCAATTAACTGCACCACTCCTATTTAGAACACAGAAAATCTGACCCAAAAAAAATGCACAATTTCACCAAAATATTGACACTTAAAGTGTCACAGAAAAAAATACAAAAACTTCATGGAAAATCAATTAAAAAAAAGAAAACAATTCGCCCAAACAAATTGATTTTTGTAATTGTAAACTCCAAAAGTCACTGCAAAACAATAACACCATAAATATAGAGCCCTTGGAGTCCACTCATATCACTAAGCTGAAGTCTCACAAGATTCCCAAAAGAAGTTTCTTTTTTCCAACTGTAGATGCATTTTCATTATTTTTTTAAACAACACCATATTTGCATGCCCATTCGCATTATTCAATGCCGAATCATTGCCACACGCAGATTCCATTTGAGAAAAAAAAAAAGCTCAATGTTTTCTAAAACATGAAAGCGCGTCTTCTCCCTCCTCTTTGGCGGCAAATTAAAGAGCTGGTGAATGCCAGAGAGGACATTAGCAGCTTTTCATTTGGACGCCTTTGATGTTTGCAGCCGCCGGTGAGTTTGGACATCATTTCACGTCTACGTCGGTAAAGTGAATAAATAAATAAATAACGCACATCAAACATCGCGTTGCATTTGAAATTGTATCACATGTAAAGTCCGAAAACAGCTGATTATACCATACATTGCATAATATTGCGATGCTGCCTGTGAATGATTAGATGCCAATGGATATGATTAGTTTTGAGCCCCCTGGACTCATAACTTATCAATACTAAAGCTTAGCATAACTTCTTCATACACTTGTTTGACAGAATGTGATTTTTTTTAGATCAGAACTTTTTATTTTCTTTCTTTTTTTTTTGCCATAGTCTTTTGCAACAATTTGCGGTGACTTTTGAGGGTCGCAAGTTTTGGTGACAATATTTTGGTCACAGTTTTGTGCGACAAACTTTCACCTTACTCACAATATTTTGTTGACAATTTTGGATGAGATATTTAAGTGAAAACCATGTGATTTTTTTCCCCCAAGCCAATTAGTGAAGAGAAGTCAAGCTATTATTATTCAACATAATAAAAGTATACATATATGAGAAATATAACTACATTTTTTATCATATTCATCTTGAAGTGGAGACCTATTTTTGCATCGTATGACAAAAAAACATTCTTTTTGTTTTTTGCCATTATTTCCCATTGGGTGGGTGGGTGGGGGAGGGGGCGGTGTATCTTCCTCAGAAAGAATTACTGTATGTTCAACTATAGAGATTCCTTAGTATCCCAAACTCTTTTTGTTTACTTTTTGACCTTCTCCACCAAGGTCTTGCTGAAAAAAAAAACATCACTCTTATTATTAAAGTAAAAACGTGGCATTCTTGGAGACATTATATTGCTGGATAGGAATCTTTCCTTTCGCCTCAGCAGGAACTATGCATAATTACATTAGGACAAGCACAATGCAGAAGGGCTATTCTATTTCCTCAGGGCCTGTGTAAATGTACAGCTTACATTCCTCCACGTTTCTCTCTGCACAAACAAGATAAAGAGTCTCCGCCGCTCGATCGCCGCCGTCCTGCGTTGAAGTCGGCGCCCCACTTGGCTGCTCTGGTTCGAATTTTCAGCTCAAGTAAAAAGTCCAAACAACCCTGCGAGCACTAATCTTTCATACCTGGGGCGTATCACTCTTTGTTAGTCTTATGGAATATGTACTCTCTGAGTGTATCTGTCGTAAATGTGTGGTGAAAATCTTTATTAAATAACCTCTAAAGTATGTCAGGAATTGTAATTTATAGATGTTTCATTTACTATTTCAAGTATGGGATAATTTACCGTTAAACTCAGCATAAAATCAAGCATTTATTATTGCACTGGCTTTTAAAAAGGAGAAGAATGCCTTTGCCACTGACATTGCGACAACGGATCACCCATTTGGTGTTCTATAATATTGGTGGACCAGCCAGGACACACTTTTATCTAGAATGCTATATAAAGAACCAGTATGTTAAAATAACATCAGAAAAATAATGATGACGCTACACCAGCTTTTATTTGCTTCGAGCACTGTTAGCATTGACTAACTTGGCATCTTTAGCTTCTGACTTTTTCATTCCATTTCTTTGAGCTCAAACTGATCAATATTTTTTTCATTTTACTAATTGAAGCAATTGAGTTATCCCTTTTTTTATAATCATTATTAAGGTACATAATATGAGTGGATGTGGCAGGACCCTTTTTGTTAGCATTTGCATCATAGCCAATTCCACTGTTAGCATATACCTGTTAGCTTGTGTTTTTTTTTTTTGTTAAGATGATTTAAACCTTGAGATCACTTAAAAAAATGTCATCAACACACCGCTGAAAAGAAAACCATATCATCTATTTTAGTGCTTTATACTTTTCCTTGTTTTGCTAGCACTAGCAGTGGGCTATTGCCACTGTTCTGAGTTTTACTGTAAATTAAAATAATGGAATTTTTACAATGTCAATTAGCAATACAAATTCTGTTAGCATGTAGCAGTGTTAGCGACCCAAAGCAGGTGAGGAAATACTATTTTCTTTGCTTTGAGTTTTATCATAATGGTAGGCTGCCAAACAGAGGTAAAGCTGTCTCCGGCATTATACAGTAAACACACACTGAGGCTAGATGTGTTTTTGTTGGGTTCTCTCCGCTGAAACAATCGCAACACATTCCCTTCCCTCCACCCTGTGACACAACATATGACTGCCATTAGCCCAAAAGCTCCGGGGAGGTAGAATTTTCCGATATTTAAGCAATTGTTCCCACAGTTTCCGTCCGTTTGGGAGCAGTTGTAATGATTGTAATATTTTTAAGTGCAGCAGAGGGATTGGGGGAAAAAGGCAATATATGAGTAACACTGCATGACTCCCTGTCAAGCAGAAGCAGCACTTCAAACTCATGAAATCAAATATGAGCATTCTATTTTACTGCGCTTGTCACTTGAAAGTGCCATTTGATATGTTAATTTGCAAAGATGTTATTGTCAAAAAGCAGTCATTACAGAGCTGTATTTGATAATATTGAATAATACGCAACGGAATTTGTTGGATGGATGACACAAACATGGGGGAGAGGGGGGGATGATGTGAGTGGGATTTGTATTCTCTTTTGCTGTTCAAACCGTTCCCCCGATCTGTCCAGTAATACTCGCATGGCCATGCATTAATTAAGGCGCAAGCAGGAAAAGCTGTGGCTTGTAAGGCCCCTTTTGTTTTCGAATAATTTATTATTACTATTCTCCATAAAGGCTTGAATATTTGGGGAACTAAACATGAACAAAAACTCAACAAAC
Source organism: Hippocampus comes (assembly GCF_001891065.2). NCBI lineage: Eukaryota > Metazoa > Chordata > Actinopteri > Syngnathiformes > Syngnathidae > Hippocampus > Hippocampus comes. Next base: position 4,187,581 of record NW_017805540.1, read on the forward strand.
TTTACACGCACATCAAGCCTGGCACAAAATTTGATATTTCAAAATCAGCATACACGAGTACGAAAAAATGGGTCTGTAGCGCCCCCTACAGTGGTTCAACGCAGCCCTGCCCTGGTACATGTGGCCTACGGCGATAATAATTGTGAGGCACGTGTAGCACCCTGGGATGTAAAAAAAATATTTTGATAGCCTAACATGTACAGAAAGTATAAATTTTGCCTGCACGTTTACGTGGGTCATCATTTTGGCCCATTGTCTTTGACGGTTAATCCGACTTCAAACTTGGGCTGTACCATCTCAACCCCTGGGACAACAACACGGATAAAAGGTTTTCCACAATAGTATTCAACAGGTGTGTAGCATAAAACTTTTGAGGGTTCTTTCTTAATGAAGCATTCTTTGTCACATTTTCACTTAGCTCTATGAAAATTGGGAGGCATGTGTAACTGCCCACGTCATTCAAAAAAGTCTGATGAAGCAATATGCTAAACAGGAAGTCCACCATTTGGAATTGAGGGGGGGGTTGCCCTTTCATGTTGGTCATGTTGTAACTAACTCCTAGAGTATTTATCCGATCATCTTCAGACTTGGTGTGTTTCACCGGAATTTGTTTTAGATGAAAAGTTATTTTGCCAATTTTTATATGAATAGGGGGTGGCGGGAGGACTTTTAATTAGTCCTGATTCTCGGTTTGTGTGTACCCTGCTTCACACAAGGGCATACGCAAGTACAGCACAAACATTTTTTTTTTTTTAACTCTCAGGTCTTCGCTCTGTTGAGTGCTGGTCATCTATTCATTTGCCAACTATTAAGAAGAGGAGAGATACCTAAGTGACATATTAAAGGCAACATCCTTTCGAACAAAACACTTAAATTGAAGGCTATAACACAATAAAGCAGCCGACTTCCCAGTGTGTGCATTACACAGCAGGGGTGGGTGGCTGTCTCTGATCGATACTGTATTTAAAAGTTTAATTCACAGCTAATGTACTTACACTATATTAGCAGCGAGCACACCCCAGCGGCGCCAGGCCGGCCTCATTTTAGCAATGAGAAGTGTAGCATGTGGAGATAATTAGGAGGAAAATCAATGTCATGCCTGTACGGAAAGCATAGGCATTCCCGCGCCGCCGCTTTGAAAATAAAAGTCACATGCGGGAAAACCGTTGAATCTGCGTTAGACGGTGACACGTCTTTTTTTTCGGGGCTTCTCGCAGGCGTTTTAATGACCCTTTGAGGACAGACTGCATCAACAAGAGCTCCGATTTCACCCAAATATTTGGCTTAGAAGCATCAAAAAACTCAGATGAAACCTCGCCAACATGCAACTCGAAATAGACAATACATGTTTCATTGTGGCCTTTGTTTTGGAAAGATCCTGCTGTAAACTGGGGAAGATGTGGACAAAATTACTGTAAAGACGTCTTTTTTGAAATTTTGTTAAGAACTTCCTCGTAGTAAGTAAAAACTTTTATTCGACATGGGAATTTTACAGAAAGAGCGGTCTTTGCAACTTTCCACCATGAAACGAGGAATGAAAGAGACAGCAGGAGGCCGGGAGAAACCCGTGATCATTTGAAGAAAATTTTTGGTAATGTACTTCTGTAGGAGACGATCCTTTAAACAGTGTTCAGAAGAGCGGATGGAGCGGCGCTTATTCCCAATGCAACCACATCGTTTCCCTTTCAGTGTGACTCCCTGTAAGAGTGCATTCGAAATGACATGCTGCTCTTCGGAAAGTCACATTGAGAAATAAAAAGAGCTTTTCGGTCTTAAAATTGCATTTTGAGTGTGTGAGGTGAGATATTGAGATGCTAGCGCCAAATAATCAACGCTTTAGCCTATTGGTGGCAGTAGCAAGCTAGATTTGACGTGAAAGAGACCGCCCGTTATTAAACTCCAGTGGCCCTATTTTAGAGCACAGTGCAAGTTTCGCGCAAAGTGCAGTCTAACTATGTGCATGGGTAGCATTTTCATTCTTTTGGGATTGTTGTTGTCATGGTGGTGTTCAGTTCATCTCCAGTGAAGGTTTTTCCTGTTACTCAACATGTGATGACTCTCGCTTGGTTAAGAGGGACTGCCAAGCCATCATCAGTTGTCAGATAATTCGCCTTGCCCATGACTCTCGTCCAAGTGCTTGTTTTATAGTCCTTCTACGTTCTCTCTCCTCATCATAGTCTTGTAAAGTATTTCTCTTTGGGTTTTTTTTTCTAGTTTTGCTTTGATCTTGTGTTGTAACGTTATCCAAAGTGTGTTTTTGGTTTCCTATAAATGGCTTTTCCTTGGCCTTTCGGGAGAAGTCATGTTGAATTTTTTGTGTCCTTTGCATTTTGAAAGAACTTTTGGTTAGTGTCATTATTATCCTGTTTCTTTGTTACCAGCGTTTTATGTGGAACTTTGTCAGTCTTGCGACCTTATTTTGTAAGTAAGATAAGGTAAGATAAGAAAACCTTTATTTGCCTCACAATGGAGAAATTCCAATTTACAGCAGCAAAATTATAAAAGGGAGAAGTAAAAGAACAAAAGTATATAAATAAATATAAATTATAAAATATAAATATTAGCATATTAAATGGCTGGGGCCACCACAGAGTCATAGGTCTTAAGGAGTGACTCTTGAACTCCAAAAGACCTCGGTTTTCTGAGCAGGGAGAGCCGGCTCTGCCCCTTCCTGATCAGAGCGTCCGTGTGACCAGTCTAGTTTATTGTTGAGAAGAACACCCAAGTACTTGTAGGGGGTCACCCTCTCTATGTCTGTACCCTGGATTTTCATCGGTGCGCATGAAGACAGTTACCTGCAGAAATCCACAACCAATATAAAATAGACCTTTTTTGTGCTCAATCTTACCCTTGTCTGAATTTCTGGGATCCGTTCCTGTTCTGGACTGGTCCGGAACCTTAACAGTTGGAGAAGTGCTCAGTTCGAATTGGGCGTCTGCGCCATTGTGGGACTGAGTACGGCCAACTTGATTCCTGGCCAATCAAAGCGACTCCCCTCATTCTCTTTAAATTCAGCGCACGTGAGGCACACGCTATACTGTCCATGGCGGAAGCACAACAGACTCGCAGGGGTGCGTGCAGGAGATCTGAATGAATGAATAAAATATGATGAGATCCAACACACAACAGCAGACCTCAAAATCTGACCGGCTGTACCTGGATCAAATCCGTCAGAATTGTGTTGCCCAACCCGCGCCACAACTTTGGCCTAATTTCACCTGGTCTACTGTCTAGTCCAGGGGCCCCCAACCTTTTTTGCCTCACGGACCGGTTTATGTCAGACAATCTTTTCAGGGACCGGCATTTAAGGTGTGGCGGAAATAATACAACAAAATAATATGGTATGAGCTGCATGAAAACTGTGGTGTTTTCGAAATATAATAATAAACACAAGGAGCGTCTAATCTGGCCGCAACATTCCGATCGCTATGGCAATGTTTAATGTCTTCAAAATACGATACAACGCAAATTCAAAGTGCATGAAAATGACGACTCACCACAGCACCGAGCTTGATTTTCTGCAACCAGACGGTCCCATCTCGGGGTAATAGGAGACAATGACACCTCAAGTGTGTGGTTTATGTCCAGTCTACTTCGTAATTTTGTTTTCGTCGCCATTGCTGCAGAAACCCCCCGCCTCACACAGGTAGGATGTCGGAAATAGCAACAGTGCTATTGTGGCGATCTCAGAGTATTCAGCCATAACTTTAATCCAGTTGTCTCGAATGTACTTTTAAGGCCGCCGTGATTTGCGATATTCAGCAGTTTTTTTTACTCATTTTGCGAGCTTCTGTGTTTTGTTTTGAAGTAATCGGTCATGTGACGGAGAAGCGTGGCTTGATGTGTGTCAAGTGTGACACAGACGGATGTAACGGAGAATCCGGTAATTTTTCAAAATAAAACATCTTTCATTTTCCGAAATAAATAAAACAGAATTAAGGCAAGTTCTTTCTGTGCGGCCTGGTACCAAATGCCCGGCGGACCGGTACCGGTCCGCGGACCGGCGGTTGGGGACCCCTGGTCTAGTCTCTTTTCTGTTACCAAATTGTCAAGCGTGCTGGGGGCGTGTAATAGAAACACCCTCAGTCCACCGGAACGCCCAGCGAGGAGTAAAGCGGTCTGCCAAATTCTGCCCCGAAAATGAACCTGTGTCAGTTTTTACGCTGAGCGCAGGTGCGCCTGTCTCTGAAAATTAGGGCCCCAGCAGTGCCTATTGTTTATCCAGAGCAGAGACAATACAGTGTGAGAACTGTTGAATATTCTATTTGTATTTGTTACTGAGATGTTTGTGGAAAAAAAAAATTTTTTTTTGGATAGTTTGAAAAGACTGCTTTAAGAAGCATCCATAATGAGCAATTTTCATTAGTTTGTCTATGGTGCCTTTCATTATATGTTAGCCTTAAGCTATGAGACTTATGTTGTGCTAAACAATGTGGTTTGGTTGGAGATTTCTGGTGCTTTAAAATTTGATGTTGATTATGTCACTAATGGGAGTGACAGAACAGCTTGAAGCGAGAAGACGTTTCCTGTATTTTGTTAGCTTTGTTAGGTTTCTGCCAAACTAAACGCTGAATGTTCAAGGAGGGCAGAATAGCTAACAGTTGTCCAAATCAAGGGATCCTTTTATTCGGTGGGAAATCGTAAGAGGTAACACAAAAACCAAGCATGTCTTCCCTAATAGCGCCATATTTTGCCATCATTTCAAAGTGGCTTGGGCATGAATACATACTATGAAGATAACATGAAACAATATTTTTTTAAATTCCATAATAGACACAATTTATGTTTCAAAATCATCCAAGATAGAAGAAACCTCTGAGTCACGCTTCAAATTGACATGTACGTATGTAAAGTAAAAATGTATTCACTTTGATTTTTTAAATTGATGCACTTGTTTTCTTCTTCAGCATGTGTGACAGAGATCCGCGTGACATGTGTGATCACATCCAAGGACAAATAAGTTCTCATTCTCATGATATCCACATTATGGCCAAGTGAAATCTGAAGACTCAACCGGGGCTGTCCATCCTATTTAGCTTCCCTATCGTGATTTGTCATCCCTGCGGGAAAGGCGCACTACATTGTGGGACAAATCCCTCTTCACCCCTGCGGAAATGAGCGGACACAGAAAAGCTTCATCCATGCCGATTTTCCACGGGCGCCCCGAAGGTCTCGCCGCCGTATTTCAGGCAAGCCGGCTTCAAATTTGAATTATGCTGATTAGAATTCAACTGTGGTCAGAAGATTGCTCCCTCCAAATCAATGCCTGATGAGCTTGGCCTTTAAAAAAAAATAAAAAGAGAGAGAAATTCAATTAAAACTGCGATTGACATGCAGGGTTTGGTAATGGTGGGTTGAGGGACTGTTTCCTCGTGTGCGTGAGCTGGTCAGCTCTGGATTTGGGCTTTAAAGGCTTTGTGAGCTTGTTAAAAAAATGCTCCTGTTCACTTTTCCATCTGTAGCCATTTCAACGGCGCATTAAAAAAAAAACGATACCCTTGAAAAGACAACTGGGGGAAACATGACATTATGTTTACTCTTTTTTCATATGGTTACATATGGATGGGTAAAGAGATGATAAAAAGATAAAGGCAATTCAAGGGCCTTTCTTTCCATTCTTTACAAAACAACATCTCTAAAACTACTAAGATGGATAGCGCAATAACTGGCTGTGCAATATTATCATAGTATGTTTTTCCATACTAACAAGAGGATGACAATATAACTGGATAACTACTGTATTGGCCCGATTATAAGATGGTGTTTTTTGCATTGAAATAAGATTGAAAAAGTGGGGGTTGTCTTATATTCGGGGTCTACACATTATACCCATTCACGACGCTAGATGGCGCGAAATATCATTGAAGCGAATGCTGAACTAGACTCCCTAGGCTAAAGTGAACCCCTGTCATGAAGAATAAAAATTAAAAATAGCGGTAGCACGAAGAAGAAAAATAAAAAATAGCGGTAAGAAAGAAAAGAGAAGAAAATAATAGAAGAGATAACAGAAAATGGAGAAACGTAGCGACAATCTGGAGAAAACTGGGTCGAAGATCGGCCAGGTTAACCGGCAGCTGAGGAGAAGGTATGATGTAATTTACATTTCAAAAACCAGAAGCCATTCATTTACGAATGTGATTGCACTTTAGTTTACATATTTAAATGTTCAGATATTAAGATTTGAATGAGGCAAAATAGCATGCTTTTTCTCTCAAATATATTGTTATAATCATTTGTTTCAGATGTACTGTAATTATTTTCTGAATAGAAATTAATTTGGTGTTCAAAAAGTCTTTTTTCAAACTTGAGTCTTGAAAAAGAGGGGGTCGTCTTATAATCAGGGCCGTCTTATATTCGGGCCGATACGGTAACTAACACTATTGTGTTTTTTGGGGGAGATTTTTATTATTATTATAATTTGTTTTTTTTGTTTTTTTTATTTACACTCTTAACTACCAGGTGTCATTACACTATCACGACACAGTATACAATCATGCAACAGCAAGTGTGCAATAATACTCTGTAACTATCTTATTTTCCGCACGATAAGGCGCTCCAAAGTAGAAGGCGCAACTTAACTGAATGGCCTATTTTAAAACTGTTTTCATATATAGGGCGCACTGCATTTTAAGGGCACATAAAATAGAAGCGACAACAGTGGCTGCGGTTGCGTTATGCATCCACTAGATGGAGTTACCTATAGGGAATACTGTACAACAACACAACACAATACAGCTTTATTTGTAGAGAGCTTTCACAACCGCTGCAGCTGGAACAAAGGGCTTGACAGAATATTTAAAATACTACATCCAAGAAATCAGAATATTGATCCATATAGAAGGTGCATCTGTTTATAAGGCGCACTGTCGGCTTTTGAGAAAATTGAATGCTTTTAAGTGTGCCTTATTGTGTGGAAAATGTGGTACTAAGGGTGGGTTAATCAGTAACTAGCCAAATAATATTGTCACAATTTTGTGGCCAAAACATCAATAGTGTCATGATACAAATGTGCGATTAACACAATACATCTAGGGCTAGTTACATAAGCATGATACAGCATAGTATGCTTGATAATTTATGTGTGATGAAGCTCTTAACACGTGTGCGTGTGTGTGTGTGTGTGTGTGTGTGTGTGTGTGTGTGTGTGTGTGTGTGTGTGTGTGTGTGTGTGTGTGTGTGTGTGTGTGGAGTGGCTATATGTATG
>NW_017805540.1:4199268-4208712 GCF_001891065.2 Hippocampus comes
CACACACACACACTAATTTAAATCTGTAATATCCAGTACACTTTACTTTTAGCATATTCCAGAAAAAGACGTCAAGAGGAGATAGGTCTGCTGACCGAAAGGACCACTCCAATCTTCATAGTGAACCCCCCACCATATATTCATTCAACCCGAACCTTTCAGCAGCTTAGAGTGTACCAGAGAAAACCCACGCAAGCACAGGGAGAGCATGCAACTTCAAGAGAGTCAACCCCTGAAGCTCAGAATTGTGAAGCAAATGTTCTTACTACAGTACTAGCCTAATACATATACAATACAGTGTTATATCGATCTACTGTATATTGATTTCACAGAAACAAAGTTGCCGAATTCCATTCCAGCACTAAAATGTCCCCGCTGAGTGCTTTCCATCACTTGCTCACAATTACTCTGTCTGAAAATGGACAAACATGCTGGACACATAAAACAGGTTTTGGATTTCAGCGTCGTCTTCCAAATTCAAGACCTCCATTATGAAGCAAGCACGAACGTCAGACTTGGATGCTTCACAAGCGCCACATCCATCTTCTCCGACGTTGTCCAAGCAAGACAGGAGAGGAACTTTGGCCATCATCTCCCCTCTCTGGACCTGTCCATCACTGTCAGTGTGGATCAGCCGTGCTGAACTTATCGTTCGTCTCACACCGGCCGAGCTCAGTCTCATGACAGACTGATGTTGCATCTGATTCTTAGCAATGTAGCCCACGGTCGTGGGTGGCCCTGGAAAAGGTGCAATGATGGCGTGAAAAAAAAATGAGAATGGCGATCAGGACAAATTTGCACAAATCCCGCAACTCAAGTTGGGAGCCCCTCACACCATTCGGGGTGTCACTACAGTGCATGCGCAGGCCCATACTCTTGCTCTTGCTGTCTGCACCACATGTGCGAATTCTATCATGAAGAGCTGAGCTTTCCACAGGACTCTTTCAAATAAACCACAACAGGCAGCAAAGCCAGCCTCGCAACCTCCCACAGAGACACGGCAGAGGGGGACAGTCTGTGGAGAAGTGAGAGCGGGGGGGATTGCAATTTAATTAAAGCCTTAAAGCTCCCCCCGAGTCAAATATGAGACAAAGGGATGAGGCGCAGATGGAAAAGGGGTTCTTTTGTTTGTCTGGTGGCTACCATGAGAAAATCATTGGCGGCGACGTCTGTGGAAGAGCCGGTTCAAAGTTTTTGATGGATGAACAACTGACTGAGGCATTGGGTCTTTCAACCCAGCTTCTTTTAATTATGTATGGAAAGCTTGGCTTCCAATAACAGGCTGCAAGAGACACTGACAAAAATAGGCGCAATGACACGTCCCGGGCGCCTGGCCAATCGATACACGGGCGGGTGACAAATTAAAAGAATAAACAAAACAACAACCTTTAATCTGGCAGGGAGAAAGATCTGTTCACTTTAGAGAGTTATGTGATCTGTTTACCATCCAATCAGTTAGGAAAGCAAGTATATTTGAGCAAATAGAATGAAATGACACATTGGTACTCCTTGGATTTGTTACAAATCGACTGTTTGCGTTGGAAAAGCTTGAAAAATACGCACAGAACGAGAGCATGACAGCCCAAAATCCTGATAAAGAAGGGGCAGCTCAAAAGCAAAGCATGACGGCAGCAGTCGCTAGCTAACTAACAAACGGAGGATGAAACACAAACTGTGGCTGCCACTGTTGACTTTAATCCCAGGAATTCGGCTTCTAACACTGGTCAAGGTTGTGTCAGGAAGGGCATCTCGTGCAAAAACTGTGCCAAGCAGATCATGCAAGCGACTTGCTGTGGTGACCCCTGACAGGAGAAAGTTGCTTCTTCTGAGAAAATATTGCTCATAAAATTGGTATTGTTTTCAACAATAGCTATTCGGATAATCAGGGAACTCTTTTTTTTTTTTAGGCAGCTTTAACTCGCCAGTATGGGTACTTTTTATTCTTTGTTGCATCAGAATCTTGACCCAACATGTGTGAAATCCTCAACCCAATGCGCATTGTCTTGGCCCCTTTTGAACCGAGCGCTGGGTTAGACTTGTTCGCCCAATGTGGGTTACTTTTAAAGCAGCAGTTATAAGAATGTGAGTTTGCGGTCAAAAAGTGTCGCCCGCCGCCCGTTTTTTTTTTTTTTTCTTTTCCAATATGAGCAGGTCATTAAAGTCACTTCCCGAAAATCCATCTGTATGTTTTCACATTGCCGACCATAAACGCAATGGTGCAATTCCCTCGATACAAAGTGTATGGCCTTGTGATGGCATTCAAAGCTGCTTTTTGCTTTCTCAAGCATCAAGGGAATTTTGTGGGAGGGGGAGTGGGGCTGTATCTGTAGAGTGAGTTAAGAGTCATGGGCCTGCTCCCCATTCCATTGTATTCCAGTCAAGGTGGGGCACCCGGGATGGAAACCAGATTCAACGCTCCGCTTACTTTTCCACCTACAGCAAGGACACATAAATGCCCTCAGGACAAGTTTTGCTGCTCATTTCTACAAACTTAACTACTTTAAGCGGAGTAGCAGGAAGTTTTTCGGGAAAAAAAAGGACTTTGCATCCACAGCACCCTGGGAAAGAACGGGGACGTATTGGCTTGTGGCTTCATAAGAGACTTGTGGAGGGGGCGTGGGGGCGGGGCACCCTCAAGTGCAGAAATCCAGATGTGGGTCAATGCCAAAAAAATTCCACAATCTCGTCTCGCTGAGCCGAGAGGGAGGCTGCAAAACCATGGCCGGGTAAATAACGTCAGCGAATTAAACCCCCACCCACTGCAATCCTTTTCCATGAAGAAACTGGAGACATTTCAGGCTGGGAGTACAAACCGCATGTCAAGAAAACACTTTGACAGCAACAAGAACGGGGGGGCATTGGCCGCGTCAGCCATGATTGTTTTGGGCATCCGCGTGATGCTAATAAAGCGTTTCCAAATTGGTTGGGAGCTCTGCAAATTGTTCCATAATGACGCAGTCAAGATGTCTAGAACGGACCCTCTTTTTGAGCTGAAACTGACACTGTGTCCGGGGAAACACAAAGGTCTCAATCTTCTCCACATCGTGGGAAAAAGAAAAAATCTGTTCATCACGCCTCGGATTCTCTCCCCCCCCCCACACACCCCCCCACACCCCTCACCACCCTAAATATGTTCGGGAAACACCCTGCACATAAAAAAATAACCTTTGTCAGTTTCTCTCGCAACAAACGTGATGACTTTACTCCCGGCGGGAAGCGGCGAGGTGTTACCTCTGTCCAGATGTTTCATACTTCCACCGTCATCTAATAAGAGATGATGCATCACTCAAAGGACGTCGTGTTTGGGGAGAGCAGATTTGAGCACAAACTGCAGCGGCTGGTGGTGGGAAATATGAACCACATAAATGTTAATGTCACACTGCGGACTTCATATCTGGCCGCCACCCTGAAGCTTGGCGTTTTCGCTTCGTAAAATAGCGGGAGGGCGACATCTGGACGCTTTGTAGAAGCATCATGAAATGGATCTACCAAAGACTCAATAATAAGTAATAATTACAGTTAGGTCTGGAAAAATGTCTCTTAAAAGTTGCACGAAGAAACTCGGTGGTCAATTGCAAAATATCATATTCCATGATGAGTTACTGTCACTTCAAACATATTTAGCGTGGTATGCACACACCATCAAATTTTAAAATTATTTTCCCTCCTTTGCATTCCAGTTCTGTAAAAGCCCACTTCTTGCATGATTCTAAAACAGGGTCCCCAACCACCGGTCCCTGGCCTGTACTGGGCCGCAGCCCATTTGGTACTGGGCTGCCCAGAGACAGACCAAGATCTTATTTTGCTTGGTTTTGTTTTTGCTGAGCGTTCATCAACCTTCCCCGCCTACCACCTCGCCCACCCCGTTGATTACCTTAACAAAGAGCAATATAAATAGGGCTTGGTGATTACACTATATGATTGATAATCATGACCAGCGACAAGCTTTGAGCATATTTACGCCATCAAGTGTTGCAGAAATGTTAAACAGAGTCCCCATTCTAACATTGGTTTGCAAGTTGAAATAAACAGAATGAAGCCAATAAATGAAAGTAGCAGCAGTACCCAGGAAGTAATTGTAACAAATTGATGAAATGTACATCTAAACGCGCAGCTAATGTGCAGCCACAACTTCCGAAGATAAAGCTCTTCTGACGAGAGAAGTTCCTACCCTGGTGGTATCTCCAGAGTGATGTGGGGAAGGAATCTTTTGTGCATGGTACGTCGTCAAAAAGGAGACAATACAAGAAAGCTGTTGAATTATTTGAACAAGGAGCACCCGAGTGATCAAGTGGAAAGCATGAAAATGCGAACAGAGTTTGCACAGCCCGACCATGTAAATATTAGCGGCTACCGGATGAAAGCAGCAAGTAATTGTGTCATCTTTTGTTCAGTCACGGTTGCATGTAGCAATGATGCTACGCCGTATGTAAGATCATAACTTTAAAATTATGTTGACATAATAAGGGGTATTTATTATTCCTGATTGTTCCATTTCTTCGTAGTTAACTGTGTCATTTAATTTTAACTCTACATTTGTTCTACTATTGAATAAAATTATTTGAAAGGAATGAAAAATGTTTCTTTGTTGTCAGTACCAGTGCTTTACAACTGAAAATTCAAAAGCAATTTTAAAAAAATCATTACCTGTCTGCGAGCAGCATGTACTTATTTCAAGTGGTCTGTAACACAAAAAAAGGTTGAGGATCGCTGCTCTAAAAGATTATCCTGGGCGATTATTCTGTGGTGTGAGTGTGTTGAAAATGTTCCGATGATAAACATCGGTATGTGTGTATCCTACCTTAATCAATTTTTACAATGTGACCGACCCCGCTCTAGGTGCGCATTGTACTCGAGACGGCCAACACACAAACCAATCTCATACTGTTATCTCCGTCCAAGCACAAGTTTCCTCCCCGAAATCAGTTGCCTGTTGTCATCCCAAAACTGACCTTCGAGGGGCAGCACAGTGCCAAAGGCCACCCAGACTGCCAGAAACTCACAAAGAAGAAGAAAGAGTTGCCATAGTAGAAGTAATAGAAAAACCTAGGGCCTAGGCTAACTGTTAGCTTATCTTGTAACTAAATTGTGGTTTTCACGGTCCTTCTCTGGCTATGATTCTGTTTCAGATCACAATTACAGAGTCGGCGGCTGTTGCCCACATGCATAGCAAATATTGAACAGGTTTAATATTTGCAATTGTCGACCACTACAGTTTTCTGATCAGATCGGAAAAAAATCACACTCAATAAACGCCAAACCACAGGATAATCACTGAAGTTCATCTTTAGAGACATCTGACAATAAGAAGATTGCTCGAATTTGGACGGCTTATTTGCATGTCTGCGCAATGCTTCAGTCCAAAGCCGGCGATGGCTAATATGGTGTCCAGGGATAACTGGCATCATCACAGAAGTAAATACGGCCTGAAAGAAGCCACATATAACAAGCTCAAAATCTTATTTGAAACTGCAGCTGAAGTGAGGACTCGTGCGTGTGGGGACATGGATGGGTGGGGCAAAGTTTTTCTTTCTTGGTGTTGTGGAAAAGTTCTGGAAACAGATGACATCTTCGAAATGATGCCTGCAAACACGGAGCCGCGAAAAGGCCCAAAAACATGACATTTGCATACCATGCCCATGTCACACACAGCCACCAACCCCTTGATCTCTCTGCTTTTTTTTTTTAATATTCTACTTGTGGTTTGCGTTGAGGCTCAGCATGTGAGCAATGGGAGTAATGTCTTTGCTGGTCATAGCAAATGTGCGCTACAACTGACATTCATCGTAAGTGGCACACATGCAACAAGCCAGTATTTTCTAAAACTTCCACTCTAAGACCATCTTTTATTGCAAAGGGGCCCCTTGTAAATGTATAATATGTCACCGTCAGTGTCAAGCTATGAAATGATGGGCCTCAAAATGAATGAATTCGCTTTGCGTTATTTCCTGTGGGACAAATTGTTTTGAATTTATGAGTAATTACAGATCCACCAGTTCCCACACGGGATTATGATTTAGCTGAGGCCGCATTCATTTTCCTTATCAGTTTTCTCATTAAATGTGGTCTTTGACATGATCTACATCCAATTAATTTGCTGTTTTTCACATTTAAGACAGTTATATGTTGATGTTTCAAAGTCCTCACTCCCAAACTATGCAATCTTTCACCCCGTTACACCCAAAATGATGACACACATACTTTCGCAGTTAGTTCTTCACATTTCCAAAAGAGCAGTTTGCAGATGCTGAACTGTTGTGACTAAAATCAGAGCCAAGAAATCAGTTGTTATTTTGTACGATTGTTTCTGTTGTCAACACAAGTGGAGCGCCAAACGAGTAAAAATGTAGAAAGCCAGAACCAGGCATGTGACGAGCGATCACCGAGTGTGCTAGGACTGCAAAAGATCCTTTGTTTTTTCACAATGGCTGTAGAAAAATATAATGTAGTTACAATATGGACAGTATATTTGTAAAAATAGAAACGAATATCTTTAATTCATGTTGATTTGAAAAAAGATAATTTCTGAAGTAGACAGGACTTCCATTCAATAAAATCTTTCATCACCAAATGACGAGCATATTGCACAACAGCATGGATTTGTATTGTGATAAAAATAAAAATGAAATAAAGCAATGCATTCATAAAATCAAAATATAAAGCATTGACTTTGAGATTTAACTGTCTGGCTGTCATGCCTATGTGGCTTTTCTCCGGGTACTCCAGTTTCCTCCCACATTTCACATGTTTTTGAAACCGGAGCACCCAGAGAAAACCCACACAGGCAGGGGGAGAACATGCAAACTCTACACAGCAGAGACTGGAGTCGGTAATTGAACCCTGCCCCTCTGCACTGTGAGGCCGAAGTGCTTACCAGTCAACTACCATGCTGCCATTTGCACTTTGTATAAGGAAAAAATACACGAACGTATTTATTAAAATAAGTTCCTAAAAAGACAAGGTCAGTGTACAAAACAAGCACACCAAATTAAAAGTTGCAACGAACTGAAGGACCAATAAAATTACAAATAAAATGAAATTAACTGCAAATAAAACTGGCAGTAAAATCACAAAGCAATCAGGAAGCTGCCTCTCGAAACGCTAATGGAATGGATCCTTAATGTCAGTGATAAACCTTGTACGTTTAACAGTATCAACACACATATAACTGCATGTGCCATGCAACACATCTGAACCAGCTGCCAGCCAGTTGAAGGGCACATTTCGGCAGACAATCATTCACATTTATGGACAATTTATTACACTGGTGTCAAACTCCTGGCCCAGGGGCCAGATCCGGCCCGCCACCTCATTTTATATGGCCTGCGAAAGAAAATCAGGTGTCACTTTCACTGATCCTTGCGAAAATATGTTCCCAAATTTCAAATTGTCAGCTATAAAAAAAAAATCACGTTGATATTTTGCAAAAAAAATTTTACGACACTTTTTACAGTAACCTGAACAATAATTGAACACACTATGATCCTTGACTTCTGATTTCAGATTTGGTAATCTATCCATTTGTTGTGCTTATGTGACAATATGATGACACAATTCAACATCTGTTTGGGTTCACTGTCAAAACAGCCGTCTGAGGGAAGCCTTAACTACAAAGTGGCCCGCCACAAAAATGAGTTTGACACCCCTGAAAAGTCTTCACTGAATCTAACGTGCATGTTTTTCGGAATGTGGGCCAGTGTACCCAAATAAAACCCTGTGCCAGTATGAGGAGAACGTGCACACTCCACACAGAAAGCCAAGTTTCAAACCTGGAACTGAGAAGCAGATGTGCTAACCACTAGGTCACCATGCTGCTACACAAACATCGTTTTTATAAAGTGCTTTCGAGTTAATTACAGGCAGTCAGAATCGCCGTGGTGCCTCTTTGACACAAATAGCTGCTGAATTGAGGCCTAAACAAAGTGCAAAGTCTGGCAGGCACACATGTGACATGTATGAAGTGTGACATGTCAACATGACTGCTCACATTTACACCCCCCCTCCCCCATCGCCCCATTTTCCTCCCACCGCAGGTTGGACTGCCTGATGAACTTCCCTGGAAAGTGTGGCGGACCCTGCCAAGTTTGTGTCACCTTCAGGTACGTTTCCATTTAACGTCCGGTGCTCTTAAGTGGAGCTGGCTGCCACGCGCTGCCTTCACCAATGTGTGGAATTAGAATGACAGGAGAAGGAATGCAGTCAATGTGGCCCGGCCACGAGTCGGAGAGAAGAAGCAGGGGACTCAAAATGCCAGCCTGGGCCCCTCCTCTCTTTCTGCATTAGCCATATAATTGCATGTTATTTGTGTTACTGCTTCCTAGTCAAATATTTATAGCTTCAGACGTAAACACAGGAATTGTAATGGCTTGAAAGCGAGTGATGCTTGCACGCCTACTATAAAGGATGTTTACATGCTGGCTCTGCACGGACTACAGTCTATCCTCCAAAGTGGAGCACAAATCTGTTTTTTTCGCCAGAGAAAATCATATAAAATAGTCATGATAAAGGAAGTTGATCTTTTCCAGAGTCAAGAGAAGTTCACCACTAACTAAACCTAAAAATTTTTTTTAAGTCAAAAAAAGAAACGAAACCTCACGCTTTGAAGTTGCCAAGCATAATGGAGAAGGAAGGCTTAGTAGCATTTTGTCTTGCCTGTTTTTTTTTTAAATCTTTATTGTCATGTTATACTGAGCAGCCAGAACATAGACGCATGTTCTACTTTCGTTTTGCATCTTGTCTTTTTCCACCGTATCATTATGAGGAGCCAGTTTAGGCGATTTTGAAGAAAACGCTACATAAAATCAACATGAGTCTTGAAGTAGAAACTGGTTTTGCATCGCCAGGTAATAAGAGTTCACAGAGGCCATCATCCCTTCTAAAGTCTTATTTCAAGTTTGCTAGTGGGAAGGAAACGTCAAGATCTCTTCAATTATTACTGTAGCTTCCCATAGGGTGTGAAAGATCAAACACAATCAAGCAGCCATTAAAATCTCTTTGGTGTCACCACTCTCCCCTGTTTGTTTTGCACATCAGTACAATCAAATACTGCAAGGCACATATCGCTGCTAGGTCTTGATGTCATGCTGTTGTTGCCATTCGCTTATTGCGGCGCAGTCATCAAAGTTATGGGGGGAATAAAAACCGCCAAAGGCTCATGTGCAAGTCACTACAGAGCCAAAGCACATCATTGTGTCAAAGCTGTCAAATCCGTCAGCATACGAACAGCCACGCCGCATCCACGTTGGTTCATCAGTTCAGCATTAAGTGACGTAGAGGGAGAAGATTGTGACACGCAAGCTGACAGCTGTCGAACAGAAGTAATGGTGATGTCTGTTTGTGTGTGTGTGTGTGTGTGTGTGTGTGTGTGTGGGGAGGGGGTATGTGGACATATTTATATATATGATAGATAGCTCTCTCTCTCTCTCTCTCTCTCTCTCTATATAT
>NW_017805540.1:4208900-4243708 GCF_001891065.2 Hippocampus comes
GTCAAGAAGGGGAAGCTCAATTTCGGCTTACATCATAAAATGTGTCCGTTTATTTATACGTGAATTCTACTCTCTGTTCCTTTTCAAAAAAATGAAAAGGATGCCTTCACTGGTGATTGGCTCATTTCGCTGTCAATCAAAAAGAGATTCAGCCTCGGAGAGATTATCCAATCATCATGAAGAAAAGATGAGCTTCTGCACGCCCACTGTCCATAGACTCCCAGAGACACCGAGCGTCCAATGGGCAGGACAAAACCAGCATTTATCCAATGACTTGTCTCGTTTCAATGCATTGGGACAACTCTCGAGATGCCCAGCGTCCGTGCTGTAGTTGCCTAGCGTCCACACAGTTAAAAGCACAGTGAAGCTGCGGGAATGAATGAGAAGAGAGTCGAGTTCTCCCAGGCCCTCCTCCGGTTTCTTCCCACATTCCAAAAACATGCATTGCAGTTTAATGAAGCACTCAAAATTGTCCCTAGGTGTGAGTGTGAGCGCGAACTGCTGTTCGTCTGTGTGTGCCCTGTGATTGGCTGGCAACCGGTTCAAGATGTCCCCCACCTACTGCCCGAAGACGGCTGGGATAGGCTCCAGCACCTCTTGCAACCTTTGTGAGGATGAAAAGGATCGGACGTGTGTGTGTGTGTGTGTGTGTGTGTGTGTGTGTGTGTGTGTGTGTGTGTGTGTGTGTGTGTGTGTGTGTGTGTGTGTGGGTGTGTGGTGTGTAACTGGTGGTGTCTGACTGTGTTGTGTTTTAGAATAGCAACGCAGGATTTCTTGTGTTGGTTGCGTTTGAATCGTCTCACTTTCCAAAGTCTGACAAAAACCAAAAACAGCAGAAAACAATCTTCCATTCAAACATAAAAAGGATCATGTTTTGCGAAATACACTGTCGTTTCTGGAAATGACACTACCAGTCGGATTACAATCCAAAAAGAAGAAAAACATTTTGCGTGTGACTTAGTCAGGGGGGTCCATACAAATTGTGAACAGAATTACTTCCAGCTATTTTTTTCTTTTGTTTAATAAAACATTGTTCTTGGTGACTGCTCGTTGAGGCATTAGTTACCCCAACCGCAGAGCCATAAATAATATTTTACTGAGCGTGTGTGTCTCTATCTCATATATCTACCCATTTAATTCTCCCAGCAAAATCCCATATCTGCATGATCCTGCAGACGTAAGCCAAGTGGGGATAATACAGATGAGACGAATAGCGCCTCTCGTTGCTGCCAGGACCTCCTTGAACAACATGGAAACACAGTGACCTTGGTTGATTAAACATTCTGAGAGAATGTACACAAAGCGTCCACGAAAGTGCTGCACTGTGAATGGGGAGGGTTTTTTTTTTTTTTTTTTTACTTTTTATTAAATTAAATATTCCATTCTTTGTAGAGTGATATGTATGCATACGATGTGCGGGATTTATAGATCAATGCCGTTTCATTGCATGTTGCCCACGGGATTTTATGTCATCATTCATTTTAATGAGGGGGGTGGTGCAAAGAACACAAAATGGAGTGCGAAGACTACCACCACATGGTTTGCTCAGGGACAGCAAAAAAACTCCGCAATTTATAACGAGCGCCATGTTGACAAAAATAGACGTGAAACGGTTTAGCCTGAATCGCACCTCAGACATTTGACTCCATCTGATGCGCACTCCATGCTGTCAGCCCAATTTGCATAACTTTAAATGACTTCACAGTGACATTTTGCAGTTTTATTCGGTGCTGGTTTTGAAATATTTAATGAGGTTATATTAGCCTGGGGTGGTACATTATGTGCCATGAGGCAAACAAAAAGGCCAGGACCTACAAGGCAGAGATAGCCACTAAAAATAAAATGATTTTGTCCAAACACAAAATTTATATACTCAAGAAAACAAAGTAGCAACTGACAACCACCTCCTTCGGGGAAATAATCATGACAACAAAGATAAACTAGATAATTGTGCAAGTCTTGAGACTGGAATGCATGTGGGGGATGGTGGGAGGGGAGGGGGGGGGGCAACATGGCAAGACACAGTGTGAACATCAAGGATGCTCCAGCACAGAACAATGCGAGAAGCTAGTTAAATATGCTGCCACCTACTAAAAATGATGTGGCATAGGTGAGGGGGTGAGGCTACGCCTCTAAGTTTGGCCCCGCCTCCTGCCACGCTCAGCACTGCAAAGAGGCAGAGAGCAGAGAAGGAGGAAGGGGTGGCGCAGGAATAGGCAGCGCAACATGGCAAAGGCGAATCCGAACCATGACAACTATTAAATTGCTGCATGGTCAGGAAATGATGTGAGAATTTTGCACTGGGAACACGCGAGGAGCTGAAAGTGATGTTTACTTGGAATGACTGAAAAATTAATGCGAAAGGAATCGAAAGCTGGACAGTCTGCTTTTAAATAGCAATGAAGTCGAACGTAGAAAGGGTTCTGTCAGTCGTCATCTGTACCTGTGGGTAAAAAACAAAAAACAAAAAAGGACGTTTCGCTTCTCTCACAGAAGCTTCGTCAGCGGTAGACAACCCAGAAGTCTCCGTGAAGACTCCGGGAAGTTGCTCTGCGCTAAATGAAGTCGAAGGTAAAAATGTAGGCCCAACTTTCTATGATGGACCCAAAACACACTTTTCAGTGTCAAAAATTGGAGTTTTTGCTGCACCAGATAAGACTGCAAAATAGTGTGCAATCCTTTCACTTGCTGCATGATCAGGAAATGATGTGAGACAAAATGTGTTTTTTTATTTTGGGTTTGTTTTTTTGGGAGACTGCACTGGCAGTGTGTTGGATTTGAGGAGGAGAAAGTGGTGTTTATTTGGAATGACTGCAAACTTCATAAGATCAGCATCAGATGATGGAACATCAGTTTTGAAGTAGAAATTAAGTTTCAAAGTAAACATTTGAAAAAATGTGGCCTACTTTAGAAAACGTGTTTGGGGCAAACCCTGCTTCCAGCATCGGCATGGTTTCAGTAGCTCATCCATAAGGAATTGTGCATTGGAAGCTTGTTGTTAGCTGTTAGTTGTCTGCACACTTTCCTTCCTGTCTTAACTCTGTACCAAGTCCAATTAAATCTCAATTCTTTCAAGGCATTCTAAAGCAACATGTTCTACTCATTGTCAGAAAGGATCACTGTTATATCTGGGGCTGCTTTGCTACTTCCAGCACAGGGTGTCTTCAGGTTGTGCGTGGCCCAGTGAAGTCTCTAAACAATCAAGGCATTCTGGACTGTAATGTGCTGCCAAGTGTTAAACTTCTGGGTCTCATTTATGTTTTGGAACTGCTTTGCTGCATCCGGCACAGAATAGGTTCAGTTACATCTTGAATTGTGGTGCCCAATGTCAGAAAGCTTAATGTTGGTCCTGAGTCAGAGGTCCTCCAACAGGTTTGTCACAAAACACGCAAAAGGGGCTGCTTTGCCCAGCAAATTTAAGGTGTTGTGTAATTGTAGCTATTCGTTATTCGTTTTGTCAGTTTCAAATGATTTCTGTTGCTCATTTTGTAAGAACTTTTGGATTCGGAAGTTTGTTGATGGAGATGTGCTAGTCTTGCCACCGATTGTACTTGACTTGTTGGTGCTTTGGGGCTGCTTTGCTACACCTGGCATATGGTTTCTTTAATCTGTGTAGGGAGCAAAGAAATCTCAACACTATCAAGGCATTCTGGAGCAATGTTCTGCCCAGTGTTGGACAGCTTGGTCTACAGCCAACAAGATAGCCCAAAAACACTCAATTAAGGCTGAGTGATAGGATGTGGTGTTATTTTAAAAATTCTTTTTGAAATGTTTCTTTACCTTTGTCAATTCCAAGTAATTTCAGTGACCGTTGTGGGATTTTTACTTCCAATTTTGTCCATGCATATAGTATACAAATATGTTCCTCTATAACACATCTTCATTGGTCTTTTAAAAGTGCCACATGGAGAATCGCATTCCAGTCAAAATCATTTGAAAGAGAATAGGACCATAGAATAGGAACAATACACTGCTATTTTCTTGACTCGTCGCTGGTGCTGGAAAACCCAAGTCACGCCGCGCGGCTTGGACCGATGATCCCTGGTTTCATTTCATAGCAGACCGTTGTCCCCTTTGAAGCCTTCACTTACCACATGGTGGCAGTGGAAATAGACCATGTTAATACCTGAAATATCTTCCCGCCGTGGCTGCACGGGGCTCCTGCAGCACATCAGAGAGATTGGTGAGGAACAAAGAACAAAGTGTGTTAGCAAGCTGGTGCCTGGCATACGTCTGTATTCAGCAGGGCTTTATGAGCCTTTTGCTCTGATCCTTCTTGGCCTTAATTGCGATGGCGTGGGACACAGGAAGCTCCGCTATGGGGAAAGTAAAAATAAATGACACTCGTATTTTTGAGATTTTGTCATAAATTAAGGATGGTGTGCAGGCCGCCACCCCCTGTTAACTGCTAATCTCTCATATCCACGGGAGGCGTGCTACAGCGCCAATGCAGTCGCAGTCACATCTTGTTAAAAGTGCATGCGTTTGCAGTGGAGAAATATTTAGAGCAGAGGCGTTTCATTAGTTTAGTATGGGCAACCGCAGGCTGCCGCGTCGATGCCAACTGAGTCATTTGTTGTGCACTCAGACAAATGAGGGGCCAAGGCTTTTGTCCAATGGCACACAGAAATGTCAGAAATTTGGCGTCTTGCTCAAAACTCACAATGGAGATGGAAAAAAAAAAAGCAGGACTCAGCTGACAGGACGTAACCTTCAAAAATTGAAGTCTGGTGCTTATTTTATGATTGCAATGTATGTATCGTATGACACAATGTTGCTATTTGTGAGGAAACTCGGACGTTGTTTTGGTGCCACCTGTTGCTTTAGCATACACGAGACTTCCTGTGTGGACAGATGTAAAAAAATTGTAGTAAAGGATTTCAAAGATCATTTATGAATATAAACTTCAGAGCACTGCTGTGACTCACTGCTGTTTTTTTATGGCCTTTGGCTAGACGCGTTCAGGGACACAGGGCAAATGAAGCTTTTGCAAACAGCGTGGAAAAAACAGCATCGAAATTGAGAATTTCCCTCGACATGCTCCGTCAGCGTTGCTCTTTCCCATATAATGGACGCTCCAAAGGAAGGCCGTGTATTTGATATCAGGTTTAATGATTCTGTGACTCGTGATTTATGACACAGGCTTGTCCGCCGCGTCTGCGGGTCCGTTGGATGCATTCTGCCTGAAGTGAGGTTATCCCTCGGTGAGGTCTACCTGTGGCCTCCGTCCCTGAGGCAAAAGCAAAACACCTCAGGCGGGAAGTTGTTTTTGCACCTCCCCTCTGAGCTCTTGCTTACTCTCCCACCGCCAACTTGCAGGGAATGAAACTTTTGTTGTTCTTTTAAATTATTCATTGCGGATTTACGGTGTTGCGGTAATTATGCCAAAAGTGTTTCAAAGTGTACTGTAGGTGGTGCAGTCAATGCTCAGATCTAAATATGGAAAAAAAAAAGGTATTTGTGGTGTTAACCTTGATGAAACCCTCGGTACCTTAACAAGATTCTCTCTACATAATGAGTTGACTTTGTTTTGCTCTCATTGTTTATCGGCTCCATCTATTATTAGCTTTTAATAAGGCACAGGTACAGAAAGTTTACTTTCTGGAATGACAGTGAGTAAAAACGCCAGAAGATAAAAAGAATCCTAATTTTGATCAATATTACAATATCAACTTTTACACATATAAAACCCCCAGGTGTTTCTGAATTGACCGACCAATAATGGCAGTAGAGTTTTGAAAGATTTGTCTTTATATGCTACCACAATGGATTTGAAATGAAACAACCGGTATGTGATTGAAGAGTACGCTTTCAGCTGTCATTTAAGAGGTTTCCCAACACCGTTAAAGAATGAAAGACATTTCATGGCGGCCACTGCCTTCCCTTTTCATGGTCTTAAAAGTGTTTGGGCGAAGCGGCGGAGAGTATGTCCGTATTACGTACATGTATCATAGATCGATGACTGCATAAAGTCTGAAGCTTGTGCGTTTACTCCTTGCAGAAGATGCCAGGAAGAATGTTGTCATGCTGCTTTGCCAGGCACACATTTTACTCACTCATTGACCAAGAGTGACTTGATCTAATGACTAGAAATTAAGCAAGTAACTGTGAATAAATAAGATGCCTTCAAATTGCCTTCAAAGGGTCTTGCAGGCCTCCGTGAGCCCCAGAAAATGAAGGTAATCTACATTAAATGGCTGCTTTTGTTCCCGGTGATTTGCTCATTTGTGGGTTGATCCATTATCCGAGCCGCATATCCTTACGAGGGTCTTCGGGCCATCGGAGAGGTACACCTTGAACTGGCTTCAAAAAGTCTTTCAAGCCTCCATGACTCCCAGGAAAAGGAGGTCATTGAGGTAAAATGTCTGATGTCTTCCCTGGAGACGCTTTGCTCGGCCTTCACCGCAGCAGCCTTCACTTGCTGCTTGTTTGTATGTGACTTGCATTCTTGAATTGTGCCTTCAGTCAGTAGAAAAATATGCTCTCTTGTCTTATGGTGGCACCGGAGCTGGCAGCCATCTGCAAAAGCTCTTCAAGAGATCTGTTTTTTTGTTGTTTTTGTCTTGTCATATGGTGTTTGTTGTCCTTCGTGTGGACCCGTCGTGGACTTTTTTAGTGTTTTGGCCACGACATCCATTGAAGGAGAAGAATCTGTGCTTGATGGTTGCGCACTGATTTTGATGGGGAGAATGTCAGTGCGATTTGACTGTCGCCGATTGACAGCCCGGGGGCGCCTATGTTTTTTACACCTGTAATGTGCAATATATTTCACAGTGCCGTTTTGTTCAGCGGAGATGACGGCGCTGTTGGACAGTCAGCATTGTGTGGCTGCTGGAGCTGAGAATGAGGAGAGAGGAGCGTCGGCATTGAGCGCGGATGTGTATTTGGAACTGGGAGTTGGCGCTTGGAATTGAAGCGGATTTACGTGGGACAGGAGAAGTGAACCAATCTCTTTTTTTGTCAATGGATGCTACAGATTCTTGTTTACTTTCAAACTTAGCTTGTAGCAGACGTGGGACGTCATGTATGTTTTGAGCACGACATCTCTGATCCACTGGTGAAAGGACGCTGATTCTCTCCTCTTTCATATATATAACCACTTCAAACAACAAGGCAAATGCATGAATAGTGGTTATGATTGTATGACTGAACACATCTTATGTTACATCTTACCTATCCATCCATCCATTTTCGGATCTGCTTATCCTCACAAGGGTCGCGCCGGGTGCTGGAGCCTATCTCAGCTGTCTTCGGGCAGTAGGCAGGGGACACCCTGAACTGGTTCCCAGCCAATTGCAGGGCACACATAAACAACCATTCACGCTCACACTCACACCTACGGACAATTTTGAGTGTTCAATCAGCCTGCCTCACATGTTTTTATAATGTGGGAGGAAATTGGAGTACTCGGAGAAAACCCACGCAGGCACGGGGAGAACATGCAAACTCCTCACAGGAAGGCCAGAGCCGGAATACAACCTTGCACCTCTGCACTGTGAGGCATGCTAACCAGTCAACTACCGTGGTGCCACTTTGTACTTATAATGGCTGGAATTCCGAAATGCGCATGAGCGTGTTTTTGTGAACGTTCTTTAGTTGAAAGCTAAAAGTCAAGACTTCAATCACATCTGATTAAAAGTCCATTGTGATGGTGCATTAAGACAAAATCAAAGACTTCTGGACTGCATTACTCCAACTGGCAGGGGAAAAAAGTGATGAATTACCTGTCTGATGTCCGTGTTCATGCTTGCGTGACGTGAATGCAGAAGTTGTCTGGAAGACCAAAAAAATACATTCATCAAGTCCCAATCACACGGCGGGTTCAAGTTCAAAGTTCACCAAGTCAAAATGCATTGCTCACTGCATTTTTCGTATTTACCTGCCTGCATGAGAAACCAGGCCTTGCTTGGAACTTTCAGGTTGTATAAGGCTTTTTTTGTCACAACCGTGTTGCATGGCCTCGACATGGCTTTCTAAACCATTGCGACCAGTGTCGTGTCTCATCAGCCTCTGCCTCGCGCACACACACACACACACACACACACACACACACACACACACACACACACACACACACACACACACACACACACACACACACACACACAAATGCACACACGGATGCACACACTTAAGCTGCGCAGAGCCACGGTCCAGGTTTTAATATTCTCATGGGTCACCGGCGGGGCTGTTTGCATTCACTTTGAAGGATTTATGTCAGTTCGCTCACAGTCCGGGACTCCAGAGGAAGGACGGCGAATGGAAAAAAGTCGAGGCGAACCCGAGCGCCCCCGAGCTCGAGGCGGACGTTTAAAAGAGCTTACTGCTGTAGCTTTCGCTCTGGCTTTGATTGTCTCAGCTTTGATCTGGCTCGGGCGGCCATGTTGCGCGCGGCGTTATCCTCAAATAATCTCTGTCATCTTTTTACGAAAAGTGAGAAATGACACCAGACCGGGGATGTCTGGGTCGTCTCGCTGGATAGTTGCACCCCTCAAATGTGAATCACCTTAACGGCGGATAAAACACGGCTCACTAAAAAACATTAGACAATAATGACATCCTGGGAATGTACTGCTCCCAGATGACTTCCTCGCTATAATTTGCTTGACTTGGACTTTCTCATGCATGCATGACCCGACCGAGGCAGTCAAACAATGAGGCAGTGTAGTTGAGAAAGGAGGCTTATTTTGTGCTGAAGATGTTGTTCGCTGACTTCAAAGGGCATATTGTGCAGCGATCCTAAATTAGCTGCTCGCGCCACGGTGTGAGCACGTCCTCAACTGGCATGAATATATTACGGAGCGCCGGAGAAATTGCAGGGCAATGCACTTGTTAGGGTACAAACAAACCATCCTCGTGGATTACATGTGAATATGTTCACATGACAAAAGGGAAAAGTCCAACTCGCTGGTACAGACATGTTCTAAAGTGGACTTGTGATGAAAAATTGACTTTTTAATGGCTTGTATACCCATGCTTGGGTCTCTGAAATGCCTGCCCACTCAACAAGTGTGAAATGACCCAATCAAGTGTTAGGCGCGTATTTGTCCAGCCTTATCGCTGCTATCGTGTTTTCTGAATCTGAATCTAAATGCTTGTGTTTTTTGCGCCTGTAATTGGTAGCATTTTTCACAGCCCTGTTTTGTTCAGCGGAAATGTCGGTGCTGTTGGACAGTCTGCGGCTGGATGGATGGATGGCTTGCGGAGCCGACGATGAGAAGAAAGGAGTGTCAGCGCAGAGCGCAGATGCATATGTTGAACTGGGAGTCGCCGCTTGGAATTGACGCAGCTTTACATGGGACCGGAGATGTGAGCCAAGCTCTTTTTTTGTCGATGGACGCCACAGCGTCTTGTTTGCTTTCAAACTTAGATTGTAGCAGACGTGTGCACTTTTTCAGCATGATTTATTTGAGCCACTGGTGAAAGGGCACTTTGATTCTCTCCTCTTTCATCTAAAACTGCTTCAAACAACAAAGTGTATGCAGAAAAAGTGCTTAACATTGCATGACTCTCTGTGTCTTATGTGTTGTGTTGTATTATTTTGTTATTTTATTTTAACTGTTCTGTTGACGGCGGCGTGGGTACCCGCAGGGGCTCCTCTCTCTCCTGTGGTTGAGAGGAAAGAAATTTCATCCGTGCTGTATGTTGCACATAGAGCATATTTGACAATACAGTATAGTTGACTTGACTTGATGTTTGCATTTCTACAATTTTCCAAGTTACATACAGTCGTTGAGAAACTCTTCTCCATTTATGTCCGCATGCCCATATTATACTGCCACCCGCCACCCAAATCGCGCACAGTAGAAGGTGCTGCGTTGACTTAATGATGATGCAAAAACACTTTATTCATTTTAAATATGGTATTGTTTTTATGAATTACAGCAGCGGTCTTCAATGCTGTTCCTGTTTCCTGTCAGTTTCTCATCTCTCCCTGCTGCAACACAGCTGATTCAAATGATCAGATAATCAGCAAGGTGTGCAGAAGCTGGGTAATGATCCCTATCATTTGTGTTGCAGCAGGGGAGAGATGAGAAACAGGCAGAAAAGCGGCACTCCAAGAACAGGGTTGAAGACCCCTCAAGTACAGGATTATAGCGACTGCTGTTTTCCTGATGAAAAAAAAAAACTACCGTTTTGTTTGGGTTGGGATGGATTAATGGCATTCTCATTCATTTCAGTGAGGGAAGATGATTTGAGAGGCGAGGGTTTCAAGCGTGCCCACGGAATGAATTGAATTTGTATCTCAAGGCACCAAAATCTGTGCCTCTTGTCCGAGACTCAGGCTGTTTGATCATCTGTGCATTCAGGAAAATTCAATGCGGCTCTGCTTACCTTTTGGTTTTGCTATAAGCAGGGGCATCGTACCCGGGGAAGATGTTTGTGCTTTTCCGTGACTGTTTAAACAGTGCAGTTTGGCCGTCACTTGCAAATTTCTCCGGATTGTTCCCTAGCCTAGCTGATCGAGGCACTCAGTAGGTGGAGAAGCTCACTGTGGGGTAAAATTTGTATGGAAATTAGGTCTGAACAATTATGAGAAATAATCGAACTGATTTTTTTTCACCCTCACTTTTGCAATTGTGATTTAATAGGCAAAGATTTTTTTTCACACTTTTGCAATTGTGATTTAATAGGCAAAGATTTTTTTTCAAGGTCCTCTTCCCTCACATTTTTTAACAAACACAACCAATACATGAATATGCATGACAATAAACGATATCTGATTTGTTATAAAGACTGCTAATGTTTTGGTCTTGGGCCAATGCTAAAATAGGCAAATGAACCATGAATTAGGATGAAGGACAGTTTCTTTATCTACTTCCATAAGAGTTGTTCACTTACTCAACCCTTTGACTTGCTGTCTTTTCTGCATTCACTACGGCAACAAAATTCTACCAAATGTGGCATCGTCATAAAATAAGTCAGAAATCAGATCTGTGGGTTTGTCATTCCAACTTTCCACCGTATGTCAAACAATGATATACGGACTGCGCTTCGTAAGGACCAAACATATCGAAAGCGGCATGTAAATAAAGGTGCATTACATTGTACACAATATAAGAATAAACAAATGAATGAAATATGTTTAAAAAAAAAAAAGCTCCTGACTGACTGAAATGAAGCACGTTTTCCAAATAGCATCTTTGGCCACTTGCAATTTGATGAATTATTTAGCTCAAATGTAAATGAGCCCCACTGTTACGTAACGGATGACACGCTCCCAGACACATTTGCAGAAATTCATAGATCACCAAAAGATTTACTTGGTTATTTAATTTCGCACGAGATGAGTGGGCAGGCATTGCGGGGACCCAATTTTATACACAAGCCATTTTTCAGCGTCCCCTTGAAATAGCAAGAAGGCTGTGTTCTCGTTTGCACTCACACATCATCTGTCTGCTTGTCTCCTGACATCAGTCAGCAGCTACTATTAGGATGTTGCCTGTGGTTTCAGGACATTACCCATTTCCTTCTCTGCATATCAAAGCCCACTCCGTCCCACCTTCCCTCTGCGCTAATTCACTCCAGATGAGCACAATGGGACATTTGATTCATAGCGAACAGAGACACATGTATACAGCTGTGTCAGACAGGCCTCAAACAGCTGGCTTCAGAGCCCCGTGCACCACTCTTAATCACACATTTGTTTGCGGCATTGAATGACTTTTAAGCGGATGCCCCAGAGACTCAGTAGGCTTTGTAGCAAAACTGCTAATTTTTTAATCCTGTCATGTGCACGATCTAAATCATGCGTAGAGGGAGCAGCAGTCCAAGCGAGTGTCGGAACGAATCTGCGCATTTTGTTGTTGTTGAAAGACAATTCTGCTCCTTGTGCAGAGTCCCACATCATGACCTGATGGAAAGACCTGTGCAATGCTAGGGGTCCAACTATATCCTTCTTGAATTTCACACAGAGATATTTTTGGCCTACAATATTGCCTGCTACTTTATCACACACCCTTTAAAACGTTACTTGACAAAGGGTGAGCAAAGGCCAGAGGGTTCGACTTAAAATGAAAGTAGAACTCCATTTTAACACATTTTTTTCCGATCAATCTTATTGCTATTCATTTTCTTTTCGTAAAAAAATTGTTTTTTTTGCATTTTGATATTTTAATGAAACATACAGCAAATCACACAGGAGGATCTAGATATTCCTTTTTCAACACAAATTTTTTAGGATCATTTTTCATGATTTTTGTTCTTTTCTCTTTATTTATTGTTATTTTATGATGTTTTCTAAAGGTCAGCACGGTGGTTGACTGGTTAGCCCGTCAGCCTCACAGTGCAGAGGTGCAGGATTCGATTCCGGCTCCGGCCTTCTTGTGTGGAGTTTGCATGTTCTCCCCGTGCCGGAGTGGGTTTTCTCCGGGTACTCCGGTTTCCTCCCACATTCCAAAAACATGCATGGCAGGCTTATGGAAGACTCTAAAATGTCCCTAGGTGTGATTGTGAGCGCGAATAGTTTGTCCATCTATGTGTCCCCTGTGATTGGCAGGCAACCAGTTCAGGGTGTCCCCCTCCTACTGCCTAAAGACAGTTGGGATAGGCTCCAGCACCCTCCGCGGCCCTTGTGAGGATAAAGTGGATCAAAATATGGATGGATGGAGTGATGGATGGATGGATGGATGGATATTTTTCAACACCATGGACTGGTTGCTCACCGGAGAGTGCGTCGACAACCATCCACACTCAAATTCATGCCTATGGACAATATCGAGTCTTCCATGAACCTAATATGCATGTCTTTGGAATGTGGATGGAAAGAAGACTCGGGAAAACATGCAAAGAGTTGAAATTCAAACCCTGAATCTCAGAACTGTAAGTTGGACGTGCTAACAGCTACTCCACCATAATGCACTGTCTAAAAAGTGTGCTGGAAAAAAAGTTTTTTAAAAAGATCATGTGAAGTGTCTCGGCTGTCAGTGTAAAAAGGGGGGTCACAACGTTTGAGGGCGGCAAAGTCATTCTCATCAATGATGCTGTTCAAAGCAATGCGGAAATAATGGGGAGAGAAAGTCAGAGTGAGCCAAGATGGCTTCTCATTCATTCATTCATTCATCTAAGGGAGAGTAAATCATTCTCTTTGAAGCACGGCCCGGCGAGGAAGATAGAAAAGAAAAAAAAAAAGAAGAAACCAATATGGAGAGCAGCTGGTCAGCTGGGATGAAAATGACATCTTGTTTACCGAGCAAGTAAACAGGAAGGAAGCTGAAACCAGGAGATAAAAGAGTGAGAACAGATGCTTCTTGTAAGAGGTGTAACAGAAAGGATCCAGGAGTGGTGTAGGAAAAAATATATTTTAAATCCAAACTACAAAGTACAAGTTTTCTCCAACTCAGTAATCCCCCTGGAATGTAATGCACTTTCCCTGCCTTCTCAGCCATGCCTTCATGCCCTCTAAGGAAAGATTCTTCAAGAATCCGCTGGAGTTCTGTTACCCACGTCTTCAAAAACCGCTTCCCTAGAAGACCCCCTTGAGCTTTTGAAAGAGGAAACCAACAGACGGACCAAGGTCGGGTGATTAGGGAGGTCGCTCCGTGGTGCTGCCCTTTCTCAATCAGGAACTCTCCAATGATCAGGACATTTTGAGCAGCCGTGAGTTGTCCTACCACAACAGTCACCTCTTCTCGCACACTGAACAAACACCTTAGGATCTTTTTATAGATGTGTCGATGATCGTCTTGCCATGGAGGGGAAAACTCATGTAGTTTGGGTTTAAAATATATCTTTTGTGACACTAGTCCGAGAACATCTCTGACACATTTGGTGTTCTGTTTTCCAATCCACTGTCTGTTATGCATTTTTCAATGGACATAACATGACAAGAACCCCTGACGGCGAGCAAAAAGAATTACACATCAGTAATTTATAATTACGACAAAAGGAGAAACCATGCATGCAACTTTAAAATCCATTGGATACATCAAATACACTTATAATTGTAAATCTATCTATCTGGAGTTAAGTGGCATTCATCATCTGGTTTCTCATGGAATTGTTCACAATATAACGCTCATCAGCATGGGATGTGGGCAAAGGACGTCCACTTCTACATCTTTCTGTGACTCTTCCAGTTTCTCAGTATTTCTGTTGCAACCTGCTGATTACACTCTGTGGCACTCGAAGCTCAGTGACCACTTCCGTCTGAGAAAATCCTGTTTGAGGAATCACATTGGCAAGGTACTGTTGATCCATTGTCAGGTGTTGTCTTGGTCTCATGATATCAAATTTAAACGGCATGATGAGGATGACTGCTTAAACACCAGCTCGAATTGAATCAGGACATTTATTGGTCGATCAAGGATCAAACGCCTGTTGTGAATTTTGTCGTTGAGTTCCTCATTAGAGAACAGCAACATGTGCAAAAAGTACTGAAACATTTAACAGTTGATCATGTGCATTCAAAGACTTTAGAGAAGGTCATATTAAGTTCATTTGTAAAGGTATGAATGCATTTTAGGCTGGCCCTGAAATTTCAGCTGAAAGCCAAATATCCCTAACTTTTTGTGAGCAGTGTAATTTATTTGACTCCAGCTCATGACAGTCAATGACAATGTCAGGATGGTGAACAGACAAATCGACAACTGGGTTTTGGTTCACAATTGTACAAGAGAGATCTGCTGCTCCCTAGTGTAAAAGCGTAGAATTACACCACCCGAGCCTTTGCTCAATTTTGTGGAAAAGGGCATCGTGGGGAACCCCAAAGTCAGTCCATCCATCCGTCCATCCATCCAAAGAAAAGGTTATGATAACCAAAGAACAGGAAGTGAAACTGAAGTTGAGTATCAACTGAATAGACCAGGGATGGGTAACTTCAATGTTGGAGGAGGGGTCCCTAATTTTTCATCTGTGACACTGTGGGGCAACATTGGATCATGCACTTTGTTCACCAGATGTGTGACTAAAATGGTGTTTAAAAAAGGACAAAATACATGCATATGTGCAAATTATTTTTTATTAATTGTTTCTGTTGCTGACTCTGTTCCTGTTAGTCTTTTTGAGTCTGCCATGGGTTTTTGTTTCTTACTTTGGATTCTTGTTTTCAGATCTTCGTTCTGGATTTAGTTTTCTTAGTGTTTGATTACCGGTAATACACTTTTTCAAGTTCACCCTGCTCCTGCCTGTCTTTTGGGGTCCTCCACCATCATGTTTGTGACACAACAAAATAACCACAGACTTTGTTTTTTTCCCCCCCCAGTGCAAAGAGCTCTCTTGCATATAAATTATCGTTCAAGAATGGCACAAAACCGCTGAACAAAAAACCAACATTAAGTGCAATGACTCCTGCAATTGGCTGGCATCCAGTTCAGGGTGTACCCCTCCAACTGCTCGAAGACAGCTGGGATAGATTTCAGCATGCCCGTGACCCTTGTGTGGATAAACTGATCAGAAAAGGAATGAATGGATGGATGGAAGGGCAAAAACTCATGAAAAAAATATTTGGCTTTTTCACGTTGTCGAATAGGGCAATATAAGAGCCAGTGTAAGATGTATGCCATCTAGTGGTGATTAGTGATATTTCAACTTGAAAATGATAGTCACCCCTGCATATTCGTAGTTTAGCACCCACGGATTCGTCATAATCATTGAATTTTTTTTCTCTCCCCCCCTCAATATTTTTTCAATATTTGGAATTCTTCCCAGTTTTCCTGGAATTTTCTTTCTCAATTTCCCCAAACCATGAAATTTTGATCAACCTTTTTTTGAAGAATTTGGGGGCGGGCTTCTAATATAATAAATAAAAGTCCAAGGTGTCTCCAAAGTGGCTGTATTTCATTTGAGCTGGATGATATTGTGGTTAACTTGCCTGTATGGTTAATAGAGACATTTAAAATGGTGACACAATCCACAGTGGGGAATTATGAGGCTAGGAAAAGACAATGAACAAGCACACTGGATAAGACAGAGAGGCCTGCTATTCAGCAGTAAGCACAAGTCACAGCGCACCTTATTAAAGGATGACAGTGTGATGGCACTCCCATCCCTCACATCAGTGTTAATTAGACGAGACATATTGGAGATGAAGAAATTATGCTATAGCTCCAACTCATCCATGACATGATGTCTGTGTTTCATAGCCCAGATAATTAAGAAAAAAACATCTCATTGCTTTGATCTTTTAAGTCATTTAAAAATCTATTTTTTTAAATGATCGAATCGAATGGAAAACTTTTTTTTTGTAAAACTGATAGAGCTAAGGCAGTCCAGTGGTTAGCGCGTCAACCTCACAGTGCAGAGGTACCGGGTTCAATTCCAGCTTCGGCCTCCCTGTGTGGAGTTCGCATGTTCTCCCCAGGCCTGCGTGGGTTTTCTCCGGGGACTCCGGTTTCCTCCCACATTCCAAAGACATGGATGGCAGGCTGATTGAACACTCTAAATTGTCCCTAGGTGTGAGTGTGAGAGCGAATGGTTGTTCGTCTCGGTGTGCCCTGCAATTGGCTGGTTCAGGTGTCCCCCGCCTACTGCCCAAAGACGGCTGGGATAGGCTCCAGCACCCCCCGCGACCCTTGTGAGGATAAAGCGGAACGGAAAATGGATAGATGGATGATATAGCTAAATCAAACACTGTCTCTCTCTCTCTCTCTCTCTCTCTCTCTCTCTCTCTCTCTCTCTCTCTCTCTCTCTCTCAGTCGTAATTGTGTGTTTTAAATTAAATGCGCTGCACTTTGGTGAGCTGTTGTTTGTCTGTCTTTTTTAAAATGTTTAATATGTCTGGATTGGGTGGCCCGGTGGTCCAGTGGTTAGCGTATCGACCTCACAGTGCAGAGGTCGTGGGTTCGATCCGGCCTTCCTGTGTGGAGTTTGCATGTTCTCCCCGTGCCTGCGTGGGTTTTCTCCGGGTACTCCGGTTGCCAGCCAATCGCAGGGCACACATAGATGAACAACCACTCGCACTCACAATCACACCTAGGGACAATTTAGAGTGTTCAATCAGCCTGACATGCATGTTTTTGGAATGTGGGAGGAAACATGACAGTGGGGAAATTTGTGACTCAAGAGCAACCAAGACTAACACAAAAGTTTCTGTCAGCTAAATAGGAAGGACCTAAACCACTCCAGGGCGCTGCAGCCAATGCGCATCAGGTGCTGCAAACGAGCCGACAGAACACTGTGATCCACTGTATCAAATGCTGCAGTTAAATCCAATAAAACCAGACACACATAGTCTCCAAAGTCATTTGCCAGGAGAATGTCATTAAGAACTCGTAACTGGGTTGACTGCTATACATCATCTTGAAACTTGACTGGAAGACCTCCAAGACGTTATGTTAATCCAAGAAAAATTTTAACTCCATGTGCACCACTTTTTCCAGAAATCTTGAAATGAAAGGCAGCTTGGAAATGGGCCTAAATTTTGACCGTATACCTTGATCAAGGCCAGGTTTTTTTGTGCAATGGTTGCACCACAGCTTGTTTAAACTGTTTGGGAACTATACCAGCAGACAGACTGCTGATGATAATGGCCAAGACCAATGTACCAATACTTGGGAGACCCTCCTTAAAGAAATGCGGAGGAAGCGAGTTACAAGGTGAGCCAGATGGGTTTGTCTGGTAAACCACCACCTCTAAAAACGTCAAGGACACATCTTCAAAAAAATTGAACATAACGGAACACGGAAGATGAACAGAGCGGTCAAATGCGGGATTTGAAACAAGAGTCCTAGCTGAAGAAATCTTATCAATGAAAAACTGAAGGAATCTGTTGCACATTTCGGGCGAAGAGTCTGAGCAAATAGGGTCAGGGGGTTTCAGTATAGAATCAATAGTTTTAAATAGTACATGTGGGTTTTAACGGTCAGCCTGAATCTGGTTTGATAAATCTTCTCTTTGCATGCATTGAAAGATGGTCAATCAAAAATGAAATACCTTAAGATGTATTATGCTAAATGAAATATATTAAGAGCATGTATTATGCATGCATGTTGCCCACATCTAAAATATAGGTTTCGGAAGTATCTGGTCTTATGTGGCACTGATGAAAAAATGGTGGCACTCTCCATAATTTAATTTGCCCCGTCCCTGCTATAGAAGTACAGTAACTGAGAAAAACCGTGCCCCTTTTCAAAAGTTAAAAAAAAAAAAAATCTACCAAAAGGAAGTTATAAAACATAAGAACAAATGTGTAGTTTTAGCACATTTTCCGCTCATGACAGACACATTTTATGTGGAAAATGTTTTCATTTATCATAAAGAACGTAAGTAGGATTTTATTAACCATCGATCGGACCTGATGCAGCACTTCCCCTCTTGCCCCCATACAAATTTGTCATTGTTGTGGGGTTTGGTTTCACTAGTTAAACATGGAGGGCATTTTTTTAAAGCTACACAGCCATTCTACTGGTGTAAATAACAGTCGTTAAAAAGTGACGCCCGTCTCGTTTATAGAAAACATGTTTATCAAATCTTGTCATCAACGAGAGGAAACTTAGTTGTGGCGTTTTTGACAAATTCGAGAATCGGAGGCAAAAGCTGGTCCGGCTCGATGAGTGGCGGGCGGTGGGAGCGGTCCGGGCTGGAGGTGGGCACCAGCAGTGACCGCTAGCTTGATGTCACACTTTAGCCTACGAGCCGAAGGGGGAACCTTCCACCGGGGTTAGGGGTAAGACGCCGACGTCGTGGTGACAGATGAAGAGTGACGGGCACTGCTGCTTGCGGACTTTGCTCTTTTTTTTGTCCGAAGCAGGAGAATATTTAATGAACATCAATTTCTTTTGTTTGGGGGGCGGATATATTTAAACGCGATTAGCGATTGCTACAGGGAAGCTAGCTAGCAAGCTAGCTAGCCAACTAACTGGTCGCCATCTCCCCTCTCGCTGTCGGGAGTGATTGGCCGTGTGTCTTCCGCTATGGGGAACGCTGCCACCGCCAAGAAGGGCAACGAGCTAGAGAGCGGTGAGTTCAGTCCGGCCGATGTTCGCCCTCGAGCGGCTGTCGTGGTTTGTTTCGTCCGTTAATCACGAACCCTGGATGTGGAGCTATTTAGCCGAGCCTGCTAGCCCGTGGCGGCAACTATGTAACTGTCCTGTTATGACCAAGTAAGAGTGGGCTATATGTCACTGTCACTTTTGCTTAATATAACACCTAAATCTGGGTTACGTGATATTTTAGCATTTGCTTCTGTTAGTGTGATTTATTTTGTTACCATAACCAAGCCAGCGACAAGAGGACAGTTGAACCACAACATAAATAACTCCGGTGAATGCAAGTAAAGAGAGAATAATGACAAAAATAATTACACCACGTGTCAAAATGTTGTTTGTACGTGAAACGTGGCGCTCGAAGAGAAACGTGTCATTTCAGCCCCCCTTGATAGTGTGAGGCCCGTCCTTCTCTGAATGTATGCACGTATGTGTGTATTGTCGCATCCTATTGGCATGTATCACTTCACACATGTATCACTTCATCTTCTCTATGTTGTAGATGGATTGGAACAGCAAAAGAAAAAAAAAAGTCACACGCCAGTAAATGTCAGAAAATAGCTATAAACTTTGAGGGTGAGGTTTGGTGGTTCTGCCCCCTGGGGGCTCCACAACCACATTTTTATTCTGGGCTACATAAACAAAGCTCAGTGCTCAGTACAGTGACCAAATATGGCCAAGAAAGTATGCCCTCTTTTTGCATTCATAAAAGTAGTGCTACTAGTGTCTCTCCCCCCAGTCCTCCCCACCTCCCCAATCTAGCATCAAGAAGGTTAAACATATGGCTGGCACAGAAGTGGTCATTGACCAGAGCAGGCTCGTCATCAGGCCTTCGTCAGAGGATAAGGAGCATTACAAGCTTTGAAAGCTTTGACGTAACTTGGTCGAGGTGGTTGGTGTGAGTGTGCTCGTATGCTCTCACGTGATCTACATCATCATCTTCATTCCCTAGACACGCGTGCGAAAATAAATTTTGTATGTTTTATTTGTGTTTGAGCTCAGATGAATTTTACAAGCATGATGACAGCTATTGCCTTATTCTATGGATGACTACAGTATTATTAAACAGTGGTAAAAATAGCATAGAATCAAGTTGAAATATTACAGTTTGTGTGACAACCCCCCCCAATAATTTACAAGGCTGTAAAAGAAGAAAGAAAAAAAACCTTTATTTGTCTCACAATGGAGAAATTCGCAATTTACAGCAGCAAAAATTATGAAGAAGAAAAAGTAGAAAAACAAAACAAATATTTGTATGCTCACAAAAAAATGAAAAAAACGTTTTAAAAGTGGACCGTACAGAGTGAAAAAAAAAAATATATATTTACAATCGGTAAGTCCAGGTTTTCACGCGTGTTTATTCAACAGCCTGACAGCAGTCGGCAGGAACGAAGAATAGTGTCGTTAAATTGGGACAATCAAGTTGGAATATTAAGTGTTAAGAACTATTATGCAAAAAATTTACTTGCAGATCATTTAAAGTTGACATTTTTAGAAGTTTAAATAAGATAAGTGTAAAGATATAATAATTTTATGAGAATTCAGGAAGGGCAAGTTAGATTACAAAAATGAGTGGTAAATAGAGTGCACTTGTTTATTGCTTTATCTCCACCATTTGGAGTTGAGATGTTGCTCAAACAGTTGTTATTAAAAATAAATAAATAAATGAAGACTACCAGAATCCAGTAAGGTATCATGAGAATAATATCTCAATGTTTTCTGATCCACATATCCTCACAAGGGTCAGGGGGTGTGCTGGAGCCTATCCCAGCTGTTTTAGGGGAGTAGGAGGGGGGCACCCTGGACTCGTCGCTAGCCAATCACAGGGCACAAATTGACAAACAACCATCCATGCTCACACTCACACCTAGGGACAATTTTGAGTGTTCCATTAACTTGCAGGCATGTTTTTGGAATGTGGGAGGAAAACCCATGCAAGCACGGGGACAACATGCAAACTCCACACAGGAAGGCCGGAGCCGAAATCGAACCCTGCACCTCTATACTGTGGGTCTGACGGGCTAACCAGTCGACCATCGGTCTTAATATTACAAGGAAAAAAAGTCACTTTGGTGGAGGGAAAGTCTGACATGTTAATTCCCTCATAATTTCATAAGAATACACAACTTGATTGATTGAAGAAAAATACAAATATTCAGGAGAATGAGGTTTCAATTTTCTGAGGAAAGAAATATAACATAAATACAGTTGTAAAATTGTGAGGAAAAGTAATACAGGTACAATAATTTAGTTGCAGTGTCACGAGAACAAATACAGTGATCCCTCGCTATTTCGCGGTTCGTTTATCGCAGCCTCGGTACATTGCGGATTTTTTTCAAACATATTCACAAAAAAAAAAAAAAACGAAAATGCAGCAAAAAGTCCACAAAAGGTCCACGAGAGGCAGTGAAAGTCAGCAAAACAACAGCAAGTCAGAGCAACATATACAGTACTACATACATGTGTTTGCTGTACTTCTTTATTCATACACTAACCTAACCGAACTTATACATGTTTAAATACATTAGTATATAGCATTAAGTAATGTTAAATACTGCAAACATGCATGTGTACCATTTGGCCTTATAAATATTATCGCTACTTCACGGATTTTCGTCTATCGCGGGTGGTTTCGGTCCCCATTAACCGCGATCAACGAGAGATTACTGTAGTCTGAATAATACAAGAAAACACTCATACAATGTCGCAATGATAAGATGACATTACAAAAACGGAGTCGCGTTATTCGGAGAAAAGTCCTATCACAAGAAAAAAGGTGCAATATTACAAAAATTGAGTCATGGCATAGTGAGAAAACGTAGCAGTGTGACAATTCAACTGTAATGTTACAAGACTAAAATTGTAGTTTAAGGAGAAAAACAAGTTTGAATGTCACAACGATTTAGTCATAATATTATAACTCAACTCAACTGTATTTATAGAGCACTTTCAAACAGCCATCGCTGCATACGAAGTGCTGTACATGAAGCAATTCAACATATACAACAAACAGTAAAGCAAATCAGTAATAAAGACGGTAGAAAGCACCGAACAGCAAAGCCAAGACAGTCACAATGTGAGAAAAAATGTTGGCAAATTATCTCAAGAATTATATTTTAGTATTATGAGATATAGTTGCAATATTACAAGAATTCATTCAAAACTATCAAGACCAAAGTCGGTGATAATTAAATTGCCATCTACAGATAAAATGTTGTAATAGTTTAATAAGTTGTGATGTTGAAAGAACGTGAGAATTAAGTCATAACGTTACAAGAAAAAGGTGGGCATTGTTGGAGAATGATGTCCTTATTTCACGAGCATAAATGTCGACCTTCTGTTGACATTATTCTTATACACTTGACCAGCGCTGACTTAAACATCAGTATGAGCAGTTAAACGTGAGATTTATGGAGACATTCACAACAGTTCACGTCTCTGGCAACGTTTGTTTCCTAATGGTGACACAAGCTCCTCGGCGGTTTAAAACCTTCTAAGCTGACACATTTGCGCGCTCTCGGATTTGTCTGGAGGGCAGCCGCTCTGACGAGGCAGCCTGGTTACCTACATTGCTGAATACACACAAGATTACCGTGTGCCTACGTAGCTTGAATACATGACACGGTCGCAGCGGATTACTACGTTGACATCATTATCGTCATCATCCAGTTACGGCAGAGGTGTTGAACTCATTTTTGGCACGGGCCACTTTGGAGTTACGTCTTCCTTTGGAGGGCCGTTACGACAGTGAATGTTTTCGTAATCATCTCATCTTGTTATTACTTAGAAACAACAAAAATTATGCATTATCGTATTTTCCGCACTAAAGGGCACACTGGATTATGAGCCGCACCTTCAATGAATGGCCTATTTAGTATTTTTTTTCATATATTGGACACGCTGGATTATAAGGCGCAATCTACAGTGCATCCACCAGATGAAGCTACGCTCCCTTCTGTTCGACTCGAGAGGCGTTCATGACCGCCTCCGAAAAACGTAAATTAACGATTACTTCAATGAAACTACGAAAATTGAAAACAATGCATCAAAACAGAAAATCAAGCGAGGAAATCACAAAATAAATTCTATAGCCCCCCTAGAGAATTTATTTTGGCATTTCCTTGAGCATAGCTCCAACAGAACAATCAGATGTCTTGTTGTCTGTTTAGGAGGGATGAAATTTCATCTGTGCTGTATGTGCAGCACATCTGACAATGAAGTTGTACTTGACTTGAAATGTCAGTAAAATGTAGGAGACTGGACTGTCTCATAAGTGTTTGCTATGTATTCCTTTGTTATGTACTGTATTCACAAACGAGGAAATCACCAAAAAAATTCTGTAGGGGGGCTATAGAATTTGGGAGCTTTTAAGTAAATGGATGACTTTTCGGTGCTCTTTGTGGTGCGGAAAATACCGTACTCGTTTTGTTAATCACCCAAGTCAACTGTTTGTTGGTTGCTCAATTATTGTTTGAGTGTAACCAAGGTAACAAAGTGATTGCAAAATGTCAATGTTATTTACTACACATCACAATTTGACACGCCTCTTGTTAAATCGTTCAAGTATCAATTCAATAAATAAATAAATAAACACCCAAGTGTGGATCATTGCCAAATTAACGGCCAGCCACTATAACTAGCACTATTTACTTTACAAAGGACGGCTTCTAATTCAACTCGGTCCCATTAATTAAGGCTCTCAATTTGGCAACGGATATTGTGAGCTTGTCTATTTTCAGTGATGCATGTGGAATTATAAATACTCTTGGTACTCCTGTTGAAAAAGGATGTACTGTATATGGATGCCTTAACTTGTACCTCTCACGGTTGCGAGATGCATTCAAATATCATCGGAATTTTCAAGCTCAAACAGAAAAGTAGTGTATTGATAGTGTATCCATCCTTCAATCTTGAGCAATGGTTCTTAACCTGGGTTCGATCAATCCCTCGGGGTTCGGTGAATCAGTCTCAAGGGTTCGACAAGGCCTCTGCCATGGAGGTTAAGACACACCCGACTCAACATTACCGGTAGTTACCACATGCCCGCTTGGCCATCACTGGCTGGTTCATTTTGTGCGCAATTAAAAAACGTATACTTTATACTTATACTATTTGTATTGACTTTTTTCAGTTTTTAATAAGTGCATTTGATTATATATTTTTAGTTTTCACTAATGAAAGGGTTTGGTGAATGTGCATATCAACTGGTTGGGTTCGGTACCTTTAACAAAGTTAAGAACCAGTGGTCTAGAGATTGGGATGCCAAACGTTCAATGAGATTAAATACTACCCAAAGGCTTAAATAATAACCAACAAATATTTTGGTGCCCTCAACTTTAAGTTATGGATATAAATATAAATATCAACCCTGCGTAAATTTTTTTTTCATTTGCTGTAAAGTGTTTAAAAATGTTCAAAATGTATTTCTGTTTTTTTTTTTTTTAGGCAAAGCATTCAATTAGTATTTTTATAATGTTTTGTTGAACTAATATAAATAAAACACATTTGAGCTTGTTTAGCTGGCAGCTATTATTTCACTGTTTTTTTGACTGCTTTAAGTTTTTACCATGGTATTGTTTCCTTCTTTTGTCTTCTTTTAAAGTTATCTAAAATTCATTTTAATGTATTTTTTTTACAAATCAGCAAGTTTTGACTGTCTTTGTCTTATTTTTCCCACCCCCCCTTCATTCTTCTCTAACATGCGTAGCTGGTCTCCTGCATTGGGTCAACTTTATTTTCATTGTTGCTGTCACACCACAGACTGTATGTTGTGTTTTTTTGTCTACATAAACTCTTGTCTTCTCTCTTTCTCTCTCTTCTGTAATATTTCCATCCATGTGTTGGTGGGTGATTGTTCCTGTGAAAAAAAACACCCTCGATGATCAATAGAGACATTTGGTATGCACAAAAAAAAAAAAATGAGCCTGCAAATATTGGCTACGGGCCTCATTGTGCGAAACTTGCTCGATGTGCTTGCTGTTGTGTGCTTTGATGAGACTAAGTGTTTTTGTTTTGTTTTTTTGTCACTCACAACT
The DNA here is from genome assembly GCF_001891065.2 of Hippocampus comes. NCBI lineage: Eukaryota > Metazoa > Chordata > Actinopteri > Syngnathiformes > Syngnathidae > Hippocampus > Hippocampus comes. The sequence continues at coordinate 4,233,859 of NW_017805540.1, forward strand.
TCTATCTGGATATCTGCTCTTTTTGCCATACTTGGGTTTGTCTTCGCTTCCAATTCTGTGTTTTGTTAGCCTTCCCCTTGAAAAAAAATGATGCCCAGAGTGAAACTTTCTCCTTTGAATGTTGTTTTTTCCCCTTGACTTGAGATTATGATAGAAAATCTACTCATCTGGCATGCATCACTCATCTTGCCTGTCTGTTTTTGTTTCCTTGTGTTTGTGTCATGTAATTAATATCCAGATGAGAGTTGCCCTTACAACTTGACTTTGCTGTGTCCCTCTGATGTCCCTGCTTTACACGTTTTTAACATTCCTACCTAAAAAAAAGAAAAAAATTGTTTTCTAGCCTGTTATTCTTGAATGAACATATGCTAATTTGTGTGTGTCTGCGTGTGTGTGTGTGTCTGCGTGTGTGTGTGTCTGCGTGTCTGTGTGTGTGTGTGTGTTTTACCCTCCACAGTTACAGAGTTTCTAGCCAAAGCCAAAGAAGATTTCTTGCGGAAATGGGAATGCCCACCACAGGTCAGAATGCTTTTTAAGGTGGTATCTCACTGAGTGGCAAATGCTTGCATATACTGTATTTCCAAACGTAGCATGTATGTTGGATTTTCATCAGGTTTGTTAAAGCTGAAAAATTTCACAAGCCATTCACAGTTTTTCTTTCAACCAGGAGTGTCAAACTCATTTTTGTCGCGGGCTACTTTGGGGTTACGTCTTCTCTTGGGGGGCCGTTACGACAGAGAAACTAAATAAATGTTTATATATTATTACCTGTACACAACAATTTGATGGATTACTGATTTTGAAAGCAGTCAAATCAACGATAGTAGTTTGTTCAGTTATTGTTTGCGTGAGTGTGAACAGAGTAACAAAACTATTGCAAAATCTCAATGTTATTTATTACACATGACATTTTGGTACAGATTTTAGCAAGGTTCATGGAAGTTGACACACATGATTTGCTTTCGGGGGCCACATAAAATGATGTGGCGGGCTGGATCTGGCCCCCGGGCCTTGAGTTTGACACCCGTGCTTTAAACCATCAAACTTTGAACAGCATTCTCAATAAATAATACATTCCGGCAACATGCTAACATGCTGCTCTCTTCCTGCAGAGCACGACGTGCCTAGATGACTTTGACAGATTAAAAACTCTGGGCACCGGCTCGTTTGGGAGGGTCATGCTGGTGAAACACAAAGGAACAGAACATTACTTTGCCATGAAGATACTGGATAAGCAGAAGGTATGTTTTAAAAATATATGGTTCTATTTATACCACAGCTCTAAGTACCCACTTCTGATTGGCTGTGTTCACATAGACAGAACACATGAAGCGATACTCGTGTGCAGATCACCAAATCGCATATAAATAACTACGCAAGCATCCCACCAATTACAGCACAGAACTAAATAATAGCATTTCAATAATGCAAATATGAAATGTTGCTTATCATTGAGTCAGCGTCCGTTGACCCCTCCATTGATTTCAACGAGAGTGACCTATACATCATCCCTTTATGTCACTGCCCTTGCTCCTCATCGCTGAATATGAATCTCAGCGATGGGGTTCAGCCTCAAAACGCTAGCTTTTGGCTAACGTTGGACTCGTCCGCTAGCTTCCGATGTCCATGAGTGAGTGGTGACGTCTTGCACAGGCAGAAGAGCACTGCGTCTGTGACGTGTTGTCAAACACACTTTGCAATTCACAATCAGGTATTTTTGCACATTTTCAACCTGTCAGAGCAATCTGACACGACGAACCTAATGATGTACAGTGCAATGATTCCTGGAACAAAATATGTAAAATCCATAGGATTTCGCAGCACTGGTAATTATTTGTACCCGATGGCCTCCGTTGTGGCCAAAGTTTTCCAGTTTAACAGTAGATTTATTACTGTGAGAGGTGTTTCTTGGATTTTCATGCAAATATTCCAAAACTGACTCAGTCTCCATGACTTACTTTTTTTCTTCTTATGCATCAGGTGGTGAAACTTAAACAAATAGAACACACTTTAAACGAGAAGAGGATATTACAAGCCGTGAGCTTCCCCTTTCTCGTCAAACTGGAGTACGCCTTTAAGGTAAGGTAAACCCCTTTCGTTTCACTCATTGTTTTCGGCTTTCATACATGAGATAATAAAGTGATTGTTTACTCTTTTTAGGACAACTCCAATTTGTACATGGTGATGGAGTATGTTCCCGGAGGCGAGATGTTCTCACACTTAAGACGAATTGGAAGGTTCAGGTGAGGCCCTCAGGAATAAACACTCCTTCGTGTCTTTAATTTGCTTTGTTATGATCGGTGGTTAAGGAGGCATTGATTTATTTTTATTTTTTTCCTCTTCGCTCTGCTTCCTCTCTAGCGAGCCGCACGCGCGCTTCTACGCTGCCCAGATTGTGCTGACATTTGAATACCTCCATTCGCTAGATCTCATCTACAGAGATCTGAAACCTGAGAACCTTCTCATCGACCACCACGGCTACATTCAGGTGAGCGGCATCATTGTGTTACGGCGGCTCTTTTTGTGACCGCTATTTCCTCACGTGCCGCATTCAATTTCAAGGTGACGGACTTCGGATTTGCCAAGCGAGTAAAAGGCAGAACCTGGACGTTGTGCGGAACACCGGAGTACCTGGCCCCAGAAATCATTCTCAGCAAAGTATGCCATTTCAGCACATTCATCAAAATCTCCCATCTTTATTTGAACTCTCCATCCATTTTCTAAAGCACTTAACCTCATTTGGCTCACGGGTCAGCTGGGGTTTATGCCTGTACACCTTGGACTGGTCACCAGCATCACGACACTTACTGTAGAGACAAGCATGACTACAGTTTGAAAGTTGACTACGGCTCAAATATTTCTGCAACTTAAGAACCATTTTCAGAGAAAATAGCCACTATTAAGGGCATTCAACATTAGAAGCTCAGGTCCGTGTAACTCATCAGCATCTAGTATATTTGATTAGACTGCTTGGGTTACGTTTGAGTGGTAGAATTCTATTTCGTTTTATCCCTTCCCTTGAATCATTAGCTGTCTCTTTCAGGGCTACAACAAAGCTGTGGACTGGTGGGCCCTAGGAGTCCTCATTTATGAAATGGCGGCCGGCTACCCTCCGTTCTTTGCCGACCAGCCCATTCAGATCTACGAGAAGATCGTCTCTGGAAAGGTAGGAGCATGTGTCATCAAAGAGTATTAAAATTTAATATCTCAATAAATAATTTTGCCAGATATCTCGAGAACGATAATATAACGACATTACTATGGGTCCAGTGAAAACTAAGCATTTAAAAAAATATATACAGTATATACCAAATAATCAATCCAAGAGGATGTGGAAAGTGTAGGGTTCTTTTGTTTTTATGAGAGCAGCTATCAGCTTTTACAAAGTCAGCAATAAAAATAAAAAAAAGACAAAATTCACATTGTACTGCGATTGTGCAGTAATGATCAATTTAAAAAAAAATATATATATATATCTATAGATAGATATCTATAGATATATATAGATAAGTAACAGAAGTAACAGAAGTGGAGTGTGCGTGTGTACCAATTTATCAACCGTAGTAAGGCTGAGCGGTTCAGAAAGTGGATGGATACATTGAGTGGCATGCATTAGATGACAAGTGATGTGTGGACTCCCAGGGATGCCAGCCTGGAGGCTCCCCATATTATATGTTGGGTTGAATGACTTTTTATGAATCCACAAAAAGATGGTGGTAGTCAACGAAGACACGCATTGCGACTGAAATAGGTCGCAGCCCGTGCCTCTCCTTAGTTGAATAAACTGGTTTGTGTGTCATTTTGAAAAAGCCTAAACACTTTGTCCTATCTTCTCAGGTGCGCTTCCCCTCCCACTTCAGCTCGGACTTGAAGGATCTGCTTCGGAACCTGCTCCAAGTGGACCTGACCAAGCGCTTCGGTAACCTGAAAAACGGTGTCAATGACATCAAGGGCCACAAGTGGTTCGCCACAACGGATTGGATTGCGATCTACGAAAGGAAGGCAAGACTCTGTTTTCTGCCATGATAGCATTATTGCTGGCATGAAATGCATTCTCATATAGCATAACAGTTGGCAGTTATTGCAGTGGATGTATTTGTATAAGTCAGTTCTTGGTTTCGGATGGTGTCGGGTTGGGTGATATTCAGATTTTGACAGTTTTACAGTCTCCTCATTACACTGTGGTGTATGGTAATACTGTCGCTAATTTTAGCCACGAGTCTGTCTGGTCTCGTCGCCCAAATCTGCAATTGATGTCCGTTTACCTTTTTTTTTAACCAAGTCCAAATGTATTATTAATTGTACTTTTGCTGAAAAACATGTGCACCCCCCCCCCCAAGAAAAAACCCTGCAAATTTTATAATAATAACAGTAGTGCACTTTTATGTGCTTTATCTACATCATATGTTGTCCAAAGCGCTCTTTTGAAGAAATACATACATGGTAACAACCATGCAGCACCAACCTCTGGTTTAAATTACCTTATTTTCCAGACTATAAGGCACTTCGGAGTATAAGGTCCACCTTCAATGAATGGCCTATTTTAAAACTGTTTTCATATATAGAGTGCGCTGCATTAGAAGAGAAGCTACAATAGTGGCTGCGGTTGTATTATGCATCCACTAGATGGAGCTACACTAAGGGAATACAAAACAATACAATACAGCTTTATTTATATCAAGCTTTTGCAGCCGCTACAGCTGGAACAAAGCGCTTTACAGAATACTTTAAAGGCCACGTCCAAGAAATCATAATATTGATCCATGTATAAGATGCATCGGATTATAAGGCGCACCTTCGGCTTTTGAGAAAATTGAATGCTTTTAGGTGCGCATTATAGTGCGGAAGATACGGTACTTCAACCTCCAGGATCCCTCACCGTAAACTGTCAAACCGCAGAACACAGTGTGTTCTTGCATCCATCCATCCGTTCTTTTTCTGTCGCATTCATCTTTTTGGATTTATTTTACATCTAATTGCCTGTCCTTAAGCTGCTATCTCACTATCGAAGCTTCTCGGAGTATTTTCGTCTCCTCTCCGGCATAGAAATGGCCAAACTCCCTTTGTATGCCGCTGTGAGATGCCAGCAGACAAAGGTATTAATAAACTCTCGCTGGGCTTCAGTGATTGCTTAAGAGTTGCATTTAATGCTCAATAGCTGGCAACTCCGGGTAAGCTTGCTTAAAGGTAGCCACTAGCTGGGCTTCACACGACGCATGTGATCTTGAGTCTCTTCTTTTCGCTCTTAACTCACTTCGTTCTTTGGTGATTTTGATTCAGATTGGTTTGTTACAAACATCAGACATACATCTCGAATACAAGCCACATGTCATTTTATTTTGTCACTTCAACATACCAGCAACTCAGACTGAAGGCGCCATTCATCAATATCTATGCGTCGATGGCAGCCTGGCTAAAATCTACGTATTTTGCTTACTTTTTTCCCAGCCATCGTCAACCCGTAGCATTTCTCAATGTCTTGCAAAGCTTGGCAACTTGTTGCGCTCTTGGCGTTTGAACAAACAACCGAAAAAAGATGCCACATTGCAGTAGTTGCATCTGGTGAACCATGATTGTTGTTACCCGTAGCCTTTGGGGCTGTGATGTCACTTTCAAATGGCAGTACAGGACATACTGGCCCTGAGATGGATAAAAAGGGGTGGATTGCTCGACTAGATTAATATTCCCCAGGTGCAATCATAGTCAGCATAAATGAAGGAATTCTGTTGACACTTTTATTTGCTGTGTCAGGTGGAGGCCCCGTTCATACCAAAGTGCAGAGGCCCTGGGGACACCAGCAACTTTGATGACTACGACGAGGAAGAGATCCGCGTCTCGGTCACGGAAAAATGTGTGAAGGAGTTTGCCGATTTTTAGGGACGGAACAGAACGGGACCTGCCACAACAGGATATGTCAGGGAAATAAAGGGATCTTTGCACTCTTCTGACGACTTGGAAAGTAAGCAGAGATGACATTTCATCGCACCGTCCTATTCTTCCCACTTGTACCACACACAGCTCAATGAGGTTGCCATGATCTTTTGGTGCCGATAACCTCTCACTGTCACCTACATCTGCACATTAAAGCAGACTCACCACCTTTTTTTCCCCTTTTTTTTGAAGTCCACTTTTTATTTTGTCCTTTTTAAAGGAGGGCAGTGGTCTTCACCCCCTTTTTAAATAGACAAAGAGAGGACACAAGGGATGGACTCGTGTTGCATTCGTGGCCCGGTAAGGGGAGGTAGCAACTGTCATTTGTCCTTGTTTTGTGAGATACAAAGTTTTTAAGAGGGCGACTGATCAGAGTTTTTCTTTCTTTGCTTTTTGCCTCAGAAAGAATGAGAGCAAACACATCACCCTCGGTATTCCCAACGCCTCGCGCTGAGAATAAGAAATCTTATTACATTATTACACATACATTGTTACTCTGGTTTTTGTCCCAGTGTCTACTATATTACTTGTGTTTTTACTGTATTTTGTTTTCTTCCCTAGAATTCAGGTCTGTTTCGAACAGACTTCTTTGTTACAACACAATGTGACTGATCTATATTGAAAGAGTGAAAAGAAATCCTTTTGGGATTTTCGAAATGTATTCTAAGAGGTGAGAAGGCCGATGTGAATAGTGTTGAAGCGTTGCGCCTCGGTGTGTTTAGTAAAAGAAATACAGACTCTATCATTTATTGATTTTGACAATTTAATTAACAACATGAAAACACAGCTGGCTTTCTTTGTTCCCACCCATGAAGGATTGATTCTGTTTCATTCAATTTTTTTCAAGGACAGTGGATTGCAAAATTATTAGTTGTGCATATTTGAATGCTTGGATTTCAAGGTACTGTTTTCCTCACCTCAATACACTGGCTTAATGAAGAACTGCTCCTTTGTATCACATGTAAGCCCTGTTCTTGTTCAGCTCATTACATTATACGTATATGCATTGTTTCATATGTTTTTATTTATAAACATTAGAGATGCTATTAAATTTTATTTTTAAAAGTGTTGAATTTGTGAAAGTGCCCTTACTTGGATCAATATCACCATAATCAATTTGTATTAAAAAGCATTTAGCCTGAAAAATGTTCACTCAATCAGTGCCGTACTATTGTGTATGGTTTGTCTATTTTGACTTTCCGGAGCCATTCCCGCGAAAGGCAGTATGGGTAATATAGTGCTGCAGCAGGCACATGTCATCCTTTCGCTGTTTTGTTCTGTGTGGAAACATGGCGGGCTTGGAGTTGCTGTCTGACCAAGGCTACCGTTTGGATGGACGCAAAGCCTCCGAACTTCGCAAGGTTCAAGCCCGTATGGGTGTGTTCGCTCAGGCCGACGGCTCTGCGTATTTAGAGCAGGGAAACACCAAAGCCTTAGCGGTCGTGTACGGTCCGCACGAAGTAAGTAGCACTGGATGTTAGCCCGATGCTAACTTTCACTAACGGTAAATCGGAGCATATCGTTAATAAGAAACTTAAATATCAGAAATATCCATAAAACGCTTACATTTTTCGTGATGAAATAACTAATATTCCGTAGAAATCCGTAATGTTAACGTATGTAATAGAAACATTTATAATATTTCTAAGTATTGTGGTTTATGTTACTATTAATAAATACATATTGTATATTTCCAACGTTATAAGCTTATACATTATACAATTGCACCTGTAAATCTACATTTGTTTAATCATACATAATTATTTAAATCTATCCAATATATTGAATGACTACTATTTGCGAATATTAATTTACATAATATACGAAGTTAATATCTAAAATTATTATTCACCTTTATACAGTATTTACGCCTAATTATTTGGTTGTGTGTGTATGTATATTTACATACAAACACACACACGTGTGTGTGTATTAACTTTTAATACACCATCTATCAGTACTCAATCGTGACATTAAGAAATGTGTATAATTAGATAAATTTTCCATCTTTTGGAAGTGTGTAAAATATACAGTACTCATGCATCGTTCTCCTTCAGATGCGAGGGTCCCGCAGTCGAACCCTTCACGACCGGGCTGTCATCAATTGCCAGTACAGCATGGCCACTTTCAGCATGTCAGAGAGGAAGCGGAGGCCGCACGGTGACCGCAAGTCCACCGAGATGAGCCTCCACCTCAAGCAGACGTTTGAGGCCGCCGTGATGACGCAGCTCTATCCGCGCTCTCAGATAGACATTTACGTCAAGGTGAACGTACTCCAGTGGGATGTTGTTTTGTATTTTACTTCTGAAGGTGAAATGCACATTTTTTTCATTGTTGTATTATGTATTGTGCATGTTCACAGGAATCACAGTTCAGACCTGACTTTGACAGAGTTGCATTTGATATAAACTATATGATGTATAAATAGAGAATTTACATTTTATCAATGTATACATACTTACAGACATTGCGTCTTAATGTTCACATACTTCACCAACACGTCCCGTGACTTTTTCTAAACGATTTTTGGTTCTCAACAGATCCTCCAGTCAGATGGAGGCAATTACAGTGTGTGTGTGAATGCCGCTACCCTGGCTGTGATCGACGCGGGCATCCCCATGTTGGACTACGTGTGCGCCTCCACCGTGGGCTTTGTAGACGAGACGCCGCTGGCCGACTTGTGCTATGCCGAAGAGAGTGGCGGTGTGAGCTCCTTGGCGCTAGCACTGCTGCCCCGCGGCGGGCAGATTGCGCTGCTGCAAATGGATGCCAGGCTGCATCAGGACAACCTGGAGGCCTTGATGGACGCCGCCATGACGGCTTGCAAAGGCGTGAGCAAAGTGCTGGACCAGGTGGTGCGTCAACACCTCCAAGAGGCTTCGCTGGCCACCGGAGACTGACATCTGCACTTGATTGGTTATTTTTCAACTACAATACTTAAATTTCCAGGACTCAAAAAAATGGAGAATGACATTCATGACATTCTTTTCCACAAAACATCATTGTACATTATTGTGTATATGTAAGAAACAATAAATATGTGTGCTTTCTATGATAGGTTGCTTGTTTAATTTTCAATGTGTGTGTGTGTGTGTGTGTATATAATATACATACACACACACACATATATATATATATATATATATATATATACAGTAAACATTTCCCATCCCTGGAATTCTATGAAAAGGAATTTCCTTCACCCAGACTAAAAACCTATGCATTAACATTTTGACTACGATATTACATGTTATCGGAACTTACATGAGCGGAAATTCCAATAGCCGTAACCCGGATGGAGACGTAAGGCCACGGCAGCTTAAATACACGCAACGCCCACCCAACGCGACGGAAAGACACGACGGAAGACACATTTTCACTTCGCCTGTTTCTCTTAGTGATGGCAAAATGAAGCCCCATAAAGCAGTGAAGCCCTGCAGGGAAATACTTCGGGGCTTCAAGATGAATCATTTCCTCGACTACGCCATCATGTGGATAGGAAAATGTATAACATGCTTGGTGCATGCAATAAAATGGTGGGGTGTATATCATGCTCTGAACACATAATAATACGTATTTGAGGAGTGTTATGTGTTGTCACATTTTATTTTCATTGTATTGTATTGTATTGTTTATTGAACATATATAGAACATACAATAACAGACTGACAAAATGCAAACAAAAGTCATAAAAGGAAGAAATAAATTTAAGTAAAACAAACATCATCACAGTTATATGCTCAAAGGAGTAGGAAGAAGTATACAACTTATCTAGTCCTACCCCTTGTTGTGTAATAATGTATATTGATCATTTTTCAATATCAAAGAAAAGGAAGAAATCTACATATCATCAAATACTTTTACCCTTATGTGTACTGTACTTATCTATTTATACACCTTTCTGTTTATATATATATAT
>NW_017805540.1:4243775-4244156 GCF_001891065.2 Hippocampus comes
ACACACAGAGCTGGGGTTCAATTCCGGCCCGGCCTTCCTGTGTGGAGTTTGCATGTTCTCCCCCTGCCTCCCCCTGTAGTCCAGTTTTCTCCTGTGTTTCAAATACAAGCATGGGAGGTTAATTCATCACTCTAAATTTTCTGAGAGTGTGACTGTGTGTCCTGCGATTGGCTAGCAAACAGTTCAGGGTGTATCGCCTGCTGCCTGAAGACAGCTGGGATAGGCTCCAACACATCCGCAACCGTCGTGAGGATAAGCAGATCAGTTAATGGTGGATGGATTTTTTTTTACTCTCACTTAAAATTTAAATGAATGTGTCATGTTGCATTTCAAGCAGATTCAATAAAATTACTAAACACATTTGACACATACATATATATA
>NW_017805540.1:4244219-4269155 GCF_001891065.2 Hippocampus comes
TATATATATATATATATATATACTATACCACTAATACTATAGTGGCTAAAAGGTACATCTGTTTTTTTAAATGGTCTTTGTCATTTTTTTTTTTTTTAGTATTTTAAATTTACTACCTGTATTTGTTTTTTAATTACCGGAAGTAGGTCCACAATGTTAATGCACCGAGTAGAAACAACGAAAATCCAAATCTGCGGTGTGCACAACGCTTCCTTGTTAGGCCGTTCTGCCCGGCATTCATACTTGGAAAAGGGTATTTTTTAAAAACACTTGGTTTCTTAAAACAAAACAACATCAGTTAATAATTTATGGTAGTTTTGTGCCCGTGCTTGAAAAACAAAATCTGTCGGTGCTGTGCTGAAATTAGCTCGTTAGCCGAGTGCGGAACAATTTCAGTTGTCAAAAAAGCCATTGAGAGCAGGTGTAGCGATAACGGAAAGTGTAACAAATGTACTGTCTATTTCACATTTACATGTGTGTATGGATTTAAATGTACTTTGATATTTTCTGTTTATTGCAGGGTTCATTCCAGAGCACCATGGGACTTCTGTCTGATCCCACGAGAAGAAGGGCATTGATCAGCCTGCTCACTCGCCTCAATACTCCAATCTGGTGTGTTCATTATGCTCTTAAGTTCATGTCCTCAACATTTACTCACGTCATTCTTAAAACAACAATGCATGGGTTTTTTAAGAAAAAGAAATTACACATGTACTTTATATCCTGAACAACAACAAAGACAATAAACAAAGGTAGGGTTGATGTATGATACAAACGGATTTGTAGTCATGCTTTTCAACAATAGCTCAAACCTCATCTTTGTTGGCGTGCGTTGCTTGCACCAACACCATGACTTTGAACACAGAGGAACTAGTTCACAAAAGTAGTGACAGTATCAGTTTCTCAACATCAAGAATACAGTCTTGTAAACTCTGTGAGTACGTCTTGGTAAGAACGGTCTCAAAGAACGGACGTCCTTCAAATGCTAGCCTTCTTTTAATTCGTCTGCGTAATTGTGAACGTCCCCCATGACTCTGACATACTTCCATAATTCATCGCAGTTATATCATGTGACTTAAAAACGTGACTGCTCTCCTCCGCTGTCATGTTAGACATTTTAATACCAGCACAAAAAGCATCTTGGGATATATTCTTAGGCAAAACTTCACAAGTACAACCAATGCATCCTTGGTTTAAGGTAAGAGAAAAACAACATCTGGGTATTCCAAATGAAACAGGACTTGGGCTTCAACTGATGATGATTTTAACTTCTGCTTATGAACAGATATTAGGAGCGGAGTAAGCCTGACATTGTTTTCCGTAAAACAGAGAAGTTGGAATGCAATCTCAGTCTCTCTCATGCCAAACATTGCCACTTGCCCATTTTTTGTGTTACAAAAGCAGTTCATTGCTTTTGGTTTTGTTTACACATAAACTTTGTCATTTTTATTTTTTTAACTAGGCAATGCCAAAATATGTCATGGTAAAATTGTCTGATGATATCCATTCTGGAAAATACAATGTTCATAATCGTCTTTGTTCAATCTGGTTTTTATGCACTGTAGTCACTTTTGAGCAGTATTATCATCTGTGGAGGAATTCATAACACGTTGAAGTTTGTTAAAAGTGAAATATTGATTTGGTCAAAGCCAGAACACCCATGATAATAAACAAACACTCTCCAAAACTTAAGGTTATGTAGAGTTATGTTTTTTTATGTTCTCTTGTGGAACTTTTTTTTTTTTCATTACAAGAATAAGCAGATAAACACCTGGAGGTGTCGTCCTTATATGCTTCCTGCTGTCTTCATCTTCGCATTCTTTATTCACCCCCTCCAGTGCAGTGTGCTACATGGCGGGCGTGGCCTGGTTCATGGGTTTGGCTTTTGAGCCATTCACCCTGCGCATGCACATGTCCGAGAACGCCATGGGGTCCACCATGGTGGAGGAGCGCTTTCAGGCCGGGGAGAGGGCGCTGGTCACGGCCAAGGAGTTTGGGGTACAGAAGAACAAAGCAGGGTAAGACCGATGACGTTCGGATGGATGGCACACAGTTTGAACAAAAAGATTTTGCGTGCAGTGGGATGCCGGTCGACTGGCTGGTGAAAGCCATGCAGGATCGAGGCCTGGAAGTGTTCACGCAGAGCTTCTCCCGCACACTCCCCTTCCCGGATGAAAACAAAGAGAGATTTGTAATGCAACCCGTCCCACACGTCTTCTGATTCCAACTTCTCAGCTCATCATTTCTGTCTTCTTTTCTCCCTGGCAAGATGGTGAAAGGTACAAACGTGTACGGCATCCTCCGCGCCCCGCGAGCCCCACGGACCGAAGCCCTGATGCTGACCGCTCCGTGCAGTCAAGGCAATGACAACAACCAGGCTGTGGGAATGCTGCTGGTTTTGGCGCAGTACTTCAGAAGTAAGTTTGGCATACACCCGGAAATATCACCATCGAAAGCTTTGTTACTCTTTCTGTTCTTTCAATTGCCATTCTGAAGAGCAATCATTAACGCATACCAATTAGGTTAAAACCATACTCCCCCACAAAAGAATCCTGTGACACAAGATACACACAACATGAATGTTACTATTCTTTTATTCCATGTGATTACTATTTGAAATGAATGCATTTTCTGTTTGTTTTTGATGCTTACAATTTGTATTTTCTGGTTGCATAAAAGTAAAGGATGAAAAAGTACAAAACGTAGAAATTTTATCAAATGAAAAGATGAATTACACTTAGATTTCATTTTATGTTGTTATTTAGATGAATTTATTTGTGTTGAGTAGATTTGTTTTCTCAGTAAAGAATGGAACTTTGCCAAAGCAGATTTTTTTATTTTTTGTTTCCATATTTTTGTTTCTTTCATTTGTGTTTATTTCGGGGTTTTTTTTTTCCAAACAGCAAAAAAGGACATCTGCCAAGAAAGAGCAGCCATACACAACGATTGGCAATTTATTATTATTATTTATTTTATAAAATGGTGGTGTTAAAATAAAAAACGTGGTCTGTTTGGGATACGTTGAAAAAAAGAAGTCGGTAAAGAGAGGACCTCTGCAAAGGCAGAACAGTCTAAAATCAGGCCCATAGTTATTTATTTTTTTATGTTTAGCAATTTTATTCTTAGGTGTTTTTTTTTTTGGTCTTAGAATATTTTTATTTTGTAGTTACATTAAAATTAAAAATGCTGTGAACATATTCAAATATAAATTTGAAAAATCAGTAGTGTCTAGATTTTTAAAAAATGTAATCTGAGGAGTATTACTATTTTCTTTTTTTTCCCTACAACAGTCCTCGGCATTAAAAAAACAAACAAACACAAAAACAAGTAATGCCATCTGGTTAATGTCTTCTAAGTGTTTGTAATGTGCATTATTACAGAGTACCGTTTCCCATCAACCGCACACTTTTTCACCCTGGCTTGTCCCCAATGTTGGCAGAGTGCAACAACATAAAATGAAAATCAGGTCCTTATACCTTCACTCGGTTTTGCACAATGTAGTGAATGACTTGCGCTGTTAATAGGTCAGGTGTACTGGGCCAAGGACATCATCTTCCTGGTCAATGAACACGATCTGATCGGAATGCAGGCCTGGCTGGAGGGATACCACCACACCAATATCACAGGTGCCCCACTGCTCCTCGCGCACACCTGCGATCCGACAAGCAGGTGTCATCGAGGTCTTCCTTTGCGCAGGGATGGAGTGGTCTCCTCTCCAAGGTCGCGCCGGTGCCATCCAGGCGGCGCTGTCCCTGGAGCTCAGCAGTGACGTGGTGACCAGCCTGGACATCGTGTTAGAGGGGCTGAACGGGCAGCTGCCCAACCTGGACCTCGTCAACCTCTTCTACGCTTTCTGTCAAAAGTTCGATGTCCTTTGCACATTCCAGGGCAAGGTAGGAAAGCTGCAAAATGCATTATTTGCACGTTTTACACATTATGTAACTCAGAAATATGTTTTTCGTGGAAATTTACACATGTAATTTTGTAAAAAAAAAAAACAATAAAAAATCTAGAAAATGACTTCTGTTTGAAGATACTTTTTTTTCTAGAAAATAGTTATCCTGAAAATATACAAATGCAGTACTGTATACTTTTTTAAGTGTGGTTTTTAAAATTAAATATAAAACACTTAAAAATAAAACTTAAAATAAAACTTAAAAATAAAACACTTAAAAACATGACTCCATTGTTGTAATACATTAATCTTCAAGATAAATATGCAAATACTTTTTGTTTTTGTCAGTGTGGGTAGAATACTCCTTTGTAGGTTGCAACTTCCTGTCTACAGCCTGTCAAAGTGTCAATAATTTTTTGGCCTTGTCTGTCTGTCAGCAAGATGTTACATTATGTTGAAAATGTAACATCTTGCTGCTACTTGGCCAGCACCCCCTTGAAAATGAGGTTTTTATTCTCAATGGGGCATTCCTGGTGAAAAAAATCAATATTATGCGATTTTTCTTTTCATATGTCGCAGCCATACAATACACAAATGAGACCATAAACAGCAGCATTGAATACATAGGTTTGCATGTTGGATAGAACAAATGTTTTAAACCTTAAATATACCTAAACATATTGTTTTAAAGTTTCATTTAATTCTAGTGAAATCATTGGGAAATCTTGGAACCCAACTAAAATAATAGACAATAAAAATATTGATATGAGCATTAATCCAGTGAATGTGCTTTGATCCCAAATGTGAGTAAACTGCGTCATAAACAGCAATGTCAAACTGAGTTTTAACCTGATCGCAAATGAACATTTGGAAGTAGTGTAAATTGAAAAACAACACCACTTGGGAGTGGAATGGGCTATTATCCAACATTCTCAGAATATCACAATTGAAATGAGAAGTGAAATTCCAGTTTCAAACAAGTTATGAAAAAGGACTTTGGTGGAGAAATGCAGAGAAGCGGCTTGAATCGAGGTAGACTGGGCGTCACAAATACATGGACTCATGTTTTAAATAAAATGTTTTGTTATAGCTGCAGAGGAATGACTGGGACAGCCCTTCGGGCTACAGCCACGCCGTGCAGACGATGATGCTGATGGTGCTCAAGCAGGCCAGCGGTCACTCTTGGGGCGACCACGGGCTTTTCCTGCGTTATCAAGTGGAGGCGGTCACCATCAAAGGCATCAACAGCTACCGCCAGTACAAGACCACCACCACCACCGTCGGCAGGTTTGTTTTATGTTTCTACTACGTCAATGGGAATTAGAGAAAAGTCTTGCCCAACTGTGGTTTGATCGTTTAAGCTGGGAAGGTGTAAAAAAAAAAAAAGAATAATAATAATGAATGAATGAATAAAAAAATAAATAAGCGGCCAGCAGATAACAGCATTGGGTCTCGTTTGGAGGAGCTCGCCGCCGCGTCACCTCATTGGAAAGGATGGCGGATCCTTGAAAATTGATCAAATTGTTTGGCAACCTAAATGTACTCCAAAGAGTGTCACGAAAGAGAGAAAAGATGAAATCGAACTCCTATCAGCAAAATTATTAATAAATGGGGGTAAAAAATGTGGGATGTAAGTAACATGTTCGCACAATCTAAGGCATGATGTTCACGAAACTGTGGTCTGAATAAATGATAATTAAGCAGCCAATATTTTCTATAAAATTAAACTATTTGTAAACATGAACGTTACAAGCAACTTGTGAGTGATCAAAGTGGTTGTCACATGAAATGTACAAAAAAGAGTGTCACAAAAATGAGAAAAGGTTATTTAAATGTATTAGTTGAAGGGATGATGCAATGTATTTACTGTACACACACATACGACTAAATACTACTACTACTCATTGTGTGCACATAGTTTTTCAAATATAAACTGGTGATCTATTGTAGAAACATGAATTTTTGACATCACTAAAGCAAACATTATTAGCATCGAAGTCACTGTTGTGCAAAAAATATCTTTTCATAAAGAGCTTGCTTTCTGTTTGTTTTTTCATTTGTTTTTGTCAGATTTTTTTGTTGTTTTTTTTGTGGGGTCCGAAATAGGTGATTTGGGTGAAACTAACCCATGTTTTACTTCTGATTACTAAAAAAGCCATAAGGTAGAGAGAACACTTTTTTGTGTGTGATGAAAGAGGAGAGTCTACTTTTTTATTTGATACTTTCTGTGTTCATATAGTCTTGAAACGCAATATTCTGGAGCCTTGAAAGTTCAATCAGAATGCTCTACATTGGCTGCCTGGTACTCGAGGTTCTCTCTTTTTTTTATTTTTATTTTATTTTTTTTATTTATGGCTGGCACTGACAGCTACGACTCCCAAATTCCCAAAACATGCCTGCTATTTTCACGGAAGACTGAATTGTCAGTGTGAATTAATTCCTGATTTAGTTGGATTGGATTGGATTGGATAAAACGTTATTGTCAAACACAGCACAGATGAAATTTCTTCCCTCTCAACATAAAACAAGAGGAGCCGTTGCAGGTGTCCGCGCCGCTATCAAAAAAAAAAGTTAATAAAAAAATGACATGTTCTAAACAGTAAACACTGTTTCTGAGAGCTGCCTCACGTTTGAGTTGGATTGAGTCCACTACCTTCGGGCACCTGTGACCGGTCATTAACAGCCCAGCACCAATTGGACTCCACCTTTTGACACCTAAATTCCTCACGTTTTTGATGTCCAGTGTCCTAATGTAGGGCAATCAAAGCTAAAGGGTGTACACGTACTCAACACGTGTGTTTCCTTCCGTGTGTGTGCACTGTTAGGCTCCTGGAGGGAATGTATCGCAAGCTGAACAACCTCTTGGAGCGCCTGCACCAGTCCTTCTTCTTCTACCTCTTGCCCTCGCTGTCCCACTTTGTTTCCATCAGTTACTACATGCCAGCCTTTGGCCTTCTCGCCGCCATCCTGCTGCTGCGCGTATCCTTACTGTCAGCCCGGTAAAACAAAGTTACAAAAGGTGCGAGGTTTGAATCTTGACTGAAATGTAGGCTTTGAATCTGTGGGTTGAACTCTCAGCACCTCCAGCGACAGAAGATGGCGTCGCCAATGTGGAGCAGGTGACTACGGCCTCACGCACGACAGCGTTCTCAACTCTACGTTCACGTTAATCCACGTTCTTCCCCACTCAAAGCAGTCCAGTTCTGGCGTGCTGTCTGTGGTGACCCCTTTGGTGATCAGCCACCTGACCGGCGTGGCTCTCTACACACTGCCCGTCCACTTCCAGGAGATGGCGGTGGAGCACTTCCCGGTGTCTGAGACCGAGGCCGTGGTGCTGACAGCCATTGCCGTGTACACGGCTGGCCTGGCTCTGCCTCACAATACGCACAGGTAACAGCGCACAGTGATTTGTGACTCTCCTGGACAAAAATCCTGGGACATTTTATAATAATAATAATAATGTTCACAATATCTAAGAGAGAAATGGTGACTTTTATAGAGTGCATTTTAAAACAATGGATTATTTATGTGGCATTTCTGTACATATTGTCTCAAAAAGATTAGTATATTGTATCAAGACTAAAAAAACAATATCACACATTAGGATATCACGATCCTTGATACTGCAGATAAACAAAAGTTTACATTGCCATGTCACTCTGATCAATACTGTGTGGATCACGAGCAGACATTTCTCTCAACTATATTTTTGGTGGAATTAAAATCAATACCCTATGTTACGATAGCGCGATGCTGCATGAATAGCTGATATTGCATTTATTGATCCTGTGTGGCTCAGAAACAGAACTACACCTTACACTGTGCTATCGCTGTTATTATGCTGTATATGATTTGAAAGTACACCATATGTTGCAGTATGTCTTCAAACCCAATACCGCATCACCTCCTTTGTCACAATTTGATACATTTCAAAACATATAATTTAATACAACATGCATTGCTACCCACCTTACCTCTGAAACACGCAAAAGAGCCTCATTTAAGGGGCTCGTAAACGACGGTCCCATGTTAGCGTCTAAGCGAGTGCATGTCAATGTAAGCCCAAACCATAGAACAACGGAGTGTGCCGCCTCGCTCATGCTATTAAAACTGTAAGGGAAGTGAGAATGGTGTGGTGTCCTGTTTGTAGATTTAACAGGGGTGGAAATAAAGGAACATAGGTGAGTTTTAAAGCAAATAACGGAGGATAGGTCCCGTCGCCACCCAAAAACAGTGGAAAAAAAAAAAAAGATGAATTTGCAAATGCCAAATGGCAAATACTTGCTTACCATAGACCAAACATTGCGATATGGCTGTTTTGTCCCACCCTTCTTTGATATACTCTTTTCCAAAGTCTCTTAAGTTATCAATTGCACTGACTTTGTGTGTATGTGTGAGACAGATTTGTGTCTGGCGAAGGGACGGAGCAGGGCTGGAGAGTTCTAAAGCTGGTGGCCGTGCTGTACTTGGCCGTGCTGCTGGGCTGCACCGCCCTCCTCAACTTCTCACTGGGCTTCATCCTGGCCCTCACGCTGGTGCCCGTGGCTGCCGGCGTCACGCCTCACATGCCCAAGTATAAAACGGCCACAATAAGCCTGACCACCCTACTCGACACTGACCGCGTGCCGTATCCCTCAGGTTCCCGACGGCCTGCGTCATGGTGGTCCTCAGCCCGGCCTGCACGCTGCTGTTTTCAGTCTTCGCCTTCCACGAGCTGCAGGAGACGCCGCTGAGCTTCCAGGACACTTGGCTGCTCTTCCTGTCGGTCATCTCGCAAGGGATCCTAGATCACGCATTGTACGGTGCGCTGGTCTTCCCGCTGCTGGCTATGTTGGTGTACCCCTGCTGGCTGCTTTTCTGGAACATCCTCTTCTGGAAGTAAGACCACAGACAAGCCTTCAACAAAGGTAATCTCAGGTTCTTCTCCCACCAAGGACTGACAGTTACTCCACTGAAGGAAAGACTGTACTTTTTTTCCACTTTGATTTGGGAATGGGTGTCAACGTCAGTTGATTGATTTTTGCCTTGAAGAAATTGAGGCAAAATTTTGTGCACTACTTGGCTACAACCAGATTTGGTCTGAATAAGCAGTTTTCTGTTTGAATGTTTTTTTTAAAGGGAAGATATTCATGGGGAAATAATTTGATTTTTGCCCATTTATTCTCCCCTTAGCCATTCAAGGAAATGTATTTGAGTGCCCATCCCTAAATTGTAGTAATAATTCCATGTTGATGGGCTGATCTCCAACACTGTATTTATGACAAAAAAAATGTTACGATGTATCTTTGTTACTATGTAGTATTTATGACAAAAAAAAAATGTTACGATGTATCTTTGTTACTATGTATCTTGTTGTACTTGGATTTAAGGAGAAATGTACATTGTAGAGCGGTGAGGTTATTTTTTTTTTTAATCAGTTTCAAATTATGAATTTGCTGTTGCCCAATTGTTCCATTTAGAATCTTGAAAACAGGAAGTGATTTTTATCTAATGCAGTGTTTTTCAAACCCTGTGCCGTCATACCGACATTGTCAGGTGTGCCGCGGGAAAATATCCAATTTGTATGCCTGCGCGGTCGATCATCCGGCAAAGTAATCGTGTAGTAACCTCCCATACCGCTAGGGAGCAGCAACAGCTAGCCAATTGCCTTGTATTGAGACTATAGAGACAAGCGAATTTGTGACGCATGAATGCAGGAATTGAGACTAGAGACAAGCGAACTTGTGACGCATGAATGCAGGACGACAGTGAAACAATATGAAAGATTATAAAATACATTTTTCTTTGTGTTTATTTGATTCCAGTTCAAGCTGTTGCAACGTCATTCTTCAATGTCAAAAAAACGGTTATAGTAACAATAAAACACGTTAATTGTTAAAACAAGCTTTTTTTCACATTTTCAACGAGTGGTGTGCCGTGAGATTTTTTTCAATGAAAGAAATGTGCCTTGGCTCAAAAAAGTTAGAAAAACACTGATCTAATGAATAACTGGGTTTTTTTGTTCAGTTTTCTCAGTAAGACAACCATGGTGGTATGTTACTTGTTTATTCAACTAGTCCTTTTTTTCAACACAGTAATGTGTACTGATAAGACCATTCCATCGCTGTCACAACTCAAAAGAGGGAATCTAATAAAATCAAATCAGCTCCTAAAATATACATCAATCATGAATCATTTAAAAGGAAAAAAAATACACGTCCATTAAAATAGATTTGTAAAGAGTAAAAGCACTTGTAACCACCCTGTAAACATCCTCTCTCATCTCCAACAACCAACTTCACAGTTTTGCCCTGACAGAAATCCCAACCTTCTCCGCATCTTCCGTCACCACCTCCCCTCCAATAAATAAGGGCCTCTTTTTTTTCCCCCCAAAAAAATGAAATTTAAAAAAAGGAAATGAGGTGTGGCTAAACTCAGTGTCTTGTCCGTAGAAAATGGCCGAACTCTCTTCTCCGGCGTTATGCTACAGTGCTTCAAACGTCTCAAACAGCCAATCAGCTGCGAGGACTCTCAGTGCACTTGACAATCACTGTGTGTGTGTGTGTGTGTGTGTGTGTGTGTGTGTGTGTTTTTGTGGCAACAATGGCATAGCATTGTGTATGCGCGTGTGTGAGAGGAGACGGCGGCGACGGGCGGTCAGCTGCTGCTCGAGGCCAGCTCGCCGTGCGCTGCCTGCTGGAGGGCGGTGGTGACGTGTGCGTCAGGTTTGGCTGTAGCGCAGATCTCGCAGCCTGGACGGGAAGGCTTATTGATGAAAGTGCATGAAGGACACGCCCACTCCGTCTACAGGAAACAGGGGAGAGCAGGACGTTTTGAGTTAGCACAGACTGTCCCAATTGTCTTTTGCAATGTAGTTTCTCCCTGGGGCCAATATACTAAAAGTGCTACTAAAAATATCATTAATCACAAATAAGCTACTTTTTTTTTTTTTTGTCAGCTTTGGTATATGTTGGTGACCCGCCCCCAAAAAACCTGACTCATTTTGGCCCTCCAACCCACATTATGTTACCCTCACTTCACACAATATATCGCACAGAAATAATTTGCACACTCAGATTTATTATGGGGGAGAAAAAAATGCTATGATGTAAAAGAATGCATCTGCATTTTTTTCCTATTTGTCTCCGTTTATTCATAAAGTGTTCCCTGACTTATCGCGGTTAATGGGGACGGTGCCCCTGCCGCAATAAGTGAAAAACCGGGATGGAGTGTTGGCTCCCCTGCTCGGAATGTAACTGTCAGTGTATGTGGGTACCAGCATGTTTAAAATATATTAACAGTATTTATACTGTACATATTTGAGACAAAAACTACAGCAGTTACTGTATTTACTTAAATCTTTAATTATAAAACCTAAGACAGTAATTAATATTCATCAATATTGCCTTCTGAGAGAGACGAAGAGACTTGTGTTACCCTCACTTTACAAAGCTCTGACAGTGGAGTCGCCGTTAGCCTCCAGCAAGCGGCCGGCCAGCTATCTCCGTGCAGCCGATGTGTTTATGATAAGACAATTAATCAGTACTGATGAGGACGAGGTGAAGAGAGACAGGCTGCTTTTTTCGGACAAGCCGAATCACACCCTTTCTTTCTCTCGCTCGCTCGCGGTCACTTTCACGTTCGTTCTTACGCACGCTCTCGACTAATGACAGCTCTAGCGTGCTGTCATTGGTCGACGTCGCACTGGGAACCAATCATGCTTATCGCCAAAACCTCTGAGTATTTCGGCATTTTTTTCTGAATACAGTACAGTCAAACCTCGGTTTTCGTCCATAATCCATTCCAGAAGGCTGTTCGAAAACCGAATTGTTCGAAAACTGAAACCAGGCTCTTTAAAAAAAAAAAAAAAAAAAAGTTTATTGAACACATCTGCTCAGAATGGAAAGCGACACAAGGACGTCTACCCGAGGAAGCATCACTTCCTCGTGTAAGGAAGGCGAGAGCAGTCAAATGGTGCATTAAAGTGCGCTCCGTTTGTTCGAGAACCGAATTTCGGTCGTAATCCAAGGCATAAGAAACTCGAAATTTTTGGTCGAAAACCGATTTGGTCGAGAACAGAGATGTTCGAAAACCGAGGTTTGACTGTACTTTGCAAACAAAGTCCAATCTAAAAACATTAAAAATAATGGAATACAAATGATAGAGCAATGTTTTTGCTCAGAGTGACAAAATGCAGATTTTCATGCAGACGGTGAATCTAAAACGTGTGGTTCTAATGGTTGGTTACCTGTGTTCTAGTAGGTTTGTTGCTCAAATGCAGATTCTCCATGTCAAGTACAACTTGTAGGTCAGCTGGTTTATCGCCACCGCCTGTGATGGACATTAATTAATTCACACTGGGTATAAAGTCACATTAAGCCATTTTTTTTCTTCTAATTTCACACGTACAAACAACAACATAGCTAAAATGAAGTGCTAACATTAAAGCTCAGTAGTTTTAAGAAAATACAGGAGGGTCCTGTAAGATACTGTAGTTACGCTTTCTGTCACAGCGCACACGGCTCCATACGCGCATTTCCAACACTCATTTACAATGAGTAGAAGGAAGACGTCTCGCTGGCCGTCAGCTTGCGAGCCGTCATTTCACACCCCAAAGCGAAGGATGACCCCCTTGGCAGCACCACCTGATCTTGCGCTCTTTGAGGAATCCACCACATATATACCCCGGGAAGTGTCCACTTAGGACATCTCCAAACGAATCGGTGATGACGAGTCCACCTCTCACCGACAATAACTTTTCCCTCCTCCACCACCGTCTACGTATGCACATTGACTTTACTGTAAAAGGTACAGAACAGTACTACTGTTGTGATTGTTGACATAATTCCTCCATGGAACTAATAGTTGAGAAATGTGATCGGGGTGGGGTGCTTTTGTATGCTCGACTTCCAAGTTGACGTCCTGTGATTGGCGAAGCGATGTTCAGTGTTTTCCACACAGCCGTTGCATCAACTTTTCTCTGGCACCATACTACTGTTTTTTTTCCTTCTTTTTAATAATATCAAATGTAATGATTGACTGAAATTTAGTGTGTTCTGATTTACAAATAATTCAGCTTCCAAACAGCCTCTTGGAAGCCATTGTGTTCGTACCATGGGGACTTCCTGTAAGAGAAAAACCAATAAAGATTTTGTTTGGAATTCAACAACAAAGTACTTTAACTATTAAGATATATTTTTTAATATTCCGATTTTTTTTTTTTTTTTTTATATTTTTTTTAATATTCCGATTTATTTATTTTTTTTTTGCATTTTGAAATGCCAGAAAGTGTTTCTAGGATAAAATGTTTCTGAAAATTAAATCTATTAATTATTGTAGCTATTGTTTTTTTTTTTAATGCTTTCAAATGGCAGCCAAAAACACACTGCTGCTTTTGTTTCCTGTTAATATTTACTATGCCCCCTTTAAGTTGCAGACCAGTTATTAAGCTGCCTTGAAAATAAAATGGTAATGCTAGAAATTAATGTTTTCTCAAAAACAATGAAATAATTTAATTGTAATAATTAACTCCGTTCCTCTTCAGCCCATTATGGCAGCAAACTTGGTGTTCAGCCTCCACTTGCTTTGAATGTTAGCTCGCTGAAAGTAATGATCAGTTAGTGATAATGGGATTCATCGGGCCTAGCTTGCCCTGGTCTGGACTTTGAAAAGTTATCTTCAGCATTGTCCTGCAATTGGAGGAAACATTGTACAAGCGTGTGACGCACCCTGGCTGGTGTGGGGTAACCGCGGCGGCAGTGTGCTGTAGCCCCGGGGGTCTTGGCACGCGGGGCCGTTGCCGGGCGGAAGGGCCAGGGCGGACAGGGCGCCCTCCAGATCCTGCTGGAACAGCTGTCGCGTGATTCGGGCCTGGCGGGCCGAGATCAAGTAGAGGTACGCCGTGTCGCCGTCGCGCTGTACGCCGTAGGATGCCAGTGAGCGGGGGTCCGTGCACAGGCACTGACCCATCACCCAGCGCTGCACGCGTGGGTGGAAGCCGTACTCCACAAACACCTGTGGGAGGTAACGGCTGCTGCTCAGTGATTTTTGTGGTGGTTGTTTTTTTTTTTTTTTTTTTAAACCCCCTTATGATGCATTTTAACCTGTTGTTTGAGCGCAGCCACCGTCATGTAAGGGAAGACTTTGACTGTGAAGCAACAGGAAGAAGAGACGTCCTCCACCACCACAGACAGGCTGGAAGGCAACGAGATGTTGAAATGATGCTATGAACCAATATCTTATTGTTCGATTAGTCTTAATCAGTGACAAGGAATTTTCACATAGAATGGAATCTCCAAAGTGGAACAAAAACCATAGCAAATGTGCCATGTTTCAAAATCAATATATTCATGTAATGTTTTGAAAATCAACTATTCATGAAATAATGTAAAACAACATGAGCAAAAATGTTCATTAAATTAATTGCATACACCAAACTAAAACTATTACACTGTTTTTTAAAGTCCATCCACATAATGCAATCTATTAATCGTGTTGACAAATGAAATATTTTCAAAAATTTGAATATGAGTAACATCTGTACAAATTACATAACTTAATTTGTGGGGGAAAATCTGTTTTTAAAAATAAAATGTTTCAAGGAAGTCGAGTGAACCTTTTTCTTTCCAATATGTTCTATGCGGCCCCACTAGTCTCAACACAAAATTGTGATTTATATTGCGTTTGCAGAATATGAATTAAGCCGCAAAGTCCACCCATCCACTAATCCATCTCGGGGGTGGCCATTTTGCCACTGACTGAAAATGACAGCATAGTGCCTAAAGTGTCGGTCGAATTGTCTGAGGTAATGTCCTGTCATGGCTCAGCTTGTGAACGTTACATGATCAAATCCAGAAAACAGGTGAGCTGAAATTGGTCGTTACTTGAGCCGCTTAGGCCCAGTGATGTCATTTTCTGTCAGCTGGATTTTTGTTATTCAAATTATTAATTAGGATACCGTGTTTAAACTAATGCGGGCGCATTGAAAATATTACAAAGAAATATTTGAGGTTCTATTAATACTTTTTCATTAAATCTCTAACTGAAACGTGAACAATATGAATCTATAACTAAATGATTTTAAATGTAAATTTCTAAATGAAATACTCATTAAAAAAAGTTTTTCATGTTCACTCATGTAGTCAAAGCTGATAGGAAAGAAGTGTGGCCCATGTACAAAACCTAACAGTGTGCTCAAATTAGGTGCACTTCTATTTACAAATTAGGTGCATTGAAGTCCAAGATGGCACCCGAGTTGGCGAGTGCTCTCAAGAGCCTTGCTTTTTTTGTTGATTTTGTTGTTTTTGTGTTTTGTTTTGTCACATTGTGTTTGTTGTTAGTCATGTGGACCTGATGTGGATTGTTTTCAGCATTTTTTGGGTCACGACATTCACCAAAGCAGAAGAATCTGTGCCTGGTGGTTGGGCCTTCTCGGCAGCAGGCGTATACCAGCACTGATTTTGATTGGGAGGAATGTCGGTGCCATTTGATTGCCGTTGCTGGACAGCCCTGGGGCACTTCTGTTTTGCGCCTGAAAATGGGCAGCAGCATTTTTCACAGCCCCGCTTTGCTCAGCGGAAAGGTCGGTGCTGTTGGGCAGTCTGCGGCTGGATGGATGGACGGATGGCTTGTGGAGCCAACAATGAGAAGAAACGCACAAGCGTCGATGCGCATTTGGAACTGGGAGTCGCGGCTTGGAATTGAAGCGGATTTACATGGGACAGGAGATGTGAGCCAATCTCTTTTTTCGTCAATGGACGCTACAGCTTCTTGTTTGCTTTCAAAACTTAGCTTGTAGCAGATGTGTGCACATTTTGAGCATGATGTCCCTGATCCACTGGTGAAAGGACACTTTGATCCTCTCCTTTTTCATCTAGAACTTCTTCAAACCACAAAGTGTATGCAAAAGTGGTTAAGATTGAATGACTGTGTCTTATGTGTTGTGTAGTATTATATCGTTATGTTCTTATGACTTCAAGATGGCGCCGCAGGAGTGGCTGCCTTTACAGCAGCTCCTATACTTTTTGTTCTTCTACTTTCTTCCTTTTATAAATTTGCTGCTGTAAATTGGCAATTTCTCCATTGTGAGACGAAAAAAGGTTTTCTTATTATTATTCTTATTACTTCAAAGCAGGGTACAAATTCAAATTCCACTCTTGTGCGTGTACCTGATCTCCCCGCTGGCGTAGTTCTTCTCTGCCAGCTGGATGCTCAGAGCCGCTTTCTGCCGGGCAAGTGCAGATGCGTGCTGAGCGGCGGCTTGAGAGTCGCCGGCCTCCACCGCCTTGACGAGCTCCACGCAAAGCTCCTCTAAAGAAAATTAAAAGAGGTGGCAAAGTGAGTCAACGTGTTGTGGCGTTAACGGAGGAGTGGCGACACCCACCGGCGAGCGGCAGCGACGGTTCAGTGGCGGCGGCAACGGCCTCTGTTTGCTTGCCGCTTGCCTCGTAGTTGGCCATGTTTGCAACTGGAAGAAATGGAAAAAAAAATTGGGAAAAATGTCGGTTACTTGTCGACGTACCTACGTCACAAACAAAGAAAGTGAAAACCGACCCCGCTGGGCCTCTCGCAGTGACGACATGACCACAGTGGCCCACTCCTCAGCCTCGCGGTCACAGCGGAAGGAGAAGCGGATAAAGTCGTGAGGCGGCGTCGTCAGACGCATCTCGTGGCAGCGCGCCGACTTCACCTCGTAGTGCACCGAGCGTAGGTCGAACTCCACCAACTGCATGAGGGGAGGGGAAAAAAAAAGATAACTTACAGTTCAGCCAAATTACTCAAATAGTGGACAGGAGTGTTTACTATGTGACTAACAGGCTATTTTGCATGTTTTGGTACAAAAGACAGATGAGTGAATTTGTTGTTGAAAAACATGATCAAATATTTATGAGCGGAAGTATGCGCCCCTTCCCCTCTCTACGGCCCTTAAATCCAGTAATTCCCAGCCAGTGCTCCGTGAGAGGTCGTCAAACGTGCCGCGGGAAATTATCCATCCCCACTTAATCGGTTCGAAATTAACTATTGACGCTCTCCCAAAAAAAGTTAAATAGCCTGCAGTGGCCACAAAATGGCGGCATAGCAGTACTTCTCTAATAAACGGCTTTGATCTGACTAAATGAAGCTACTCACTGCATGTAAACATGGTTCCTTGGCATCAGAGAGGACTTACCAAATTCAAAATGACGCAGATGATGCACACCAGACATGAAACACTTAATTGCAGCGATACGTAACAAAACGGAAAAAGCCATAGAGGCACGTAAACGGTCTCTCCGATGTGGTATTTCTTAAGATGAGCGTGGAGATGTCTCGAACAACAATTAGCATTCCGGTAGACTCTGATAAAGTCACTCCACAATGTTGTGAGCATCTAGGTTGACGCCAAATATTGGTTCGGGTTGGTCTGCCTCAGTTGCTTGCTGTTTCCCTCCAGTTTTACGTGACTTTTAATTTGTAATACACATCTGACATCGTTTAACACACACTCTTAAAATGTGCAAAGTCCTTGGAGGAGATGCCATCACCCATCTATCTTCAGGTGAGTCACCATTGCAGCAGAGATACCCAATTTAATAGCCGTCAGCAAGTAAACAAATCCAAGAAACTGCTCTCAAGTGAAACTTGCTGCTCCCCATTGATTACATGTAATTAGTGTAACCACAGTTCACATAGTCACTTGTATTGTGATGCCATTTACAAACAGTTATGGACACAAAATACGGTAACAAAGCCCACAAACTACTGACGAAAGCCATTTTTGTGCGATTGCTACATCATTTGGATTATGCTCGATCGAGCATTACTGTCCAAGGGGTTGTTGAGTTACAACATTCCTGATCTACAAAACGGCGCAGCAGCACCAGGCATGCTCAAGTTACCGCCATATGGACTGTTTTGCATTAGACCGTTGAATGTGTTTTCAAGCAAATCTTTGTCATAATTGTGAATTTATTATGGCACAAATTACCATGGCCTCTGTCGGAACGGAACGTCATTGTTACCCAAGGGTTGACTATTTTTTTTAAAGCAAGTATGCAGTAAAATAACTAAGTTACTTTTTCAGGGTAACTGTGGCAACACTGTTGAGTACCCCTTAAAGTGGCTGTTTTCTCTTGATGACCAATTGATATATCAAATATAACTGCTAAAATCTGTTTTAAATGAGATTTTTGGGTCTGAGTTTGATGATGTCTTCTTTGTAATTGTATAAGTATTTTAAAATGTCACAGATATGTATTAACCCTTTCATGCACCCTGTAACCTGGTAACATGATAAGATGTCCAGTGTCCACAGTAGTAACCGCTGTCCCTGAAAGGGTTAAAATGGTATATTAACGTCGTATGTCACTCAAACCAACACAAAAATAGTCATTAAAAAAAAAAATAAGTGGCAGCCTTTTCAATAAAGTATTTATGACTGGTGCTTCCTGAAAATGTTACGGAAAAATATATACATTATAAAGAACAGTTACGTCAGTAAGAAGCAATCCGGCGTTTTAAGATGAAACCTCACCACATTGTGGTTCCCGCTTGTATCCCGCAGGGCCAGTCGAAACTCTCCGGCCCGGCTGGGATCCATGCTGAGCTGGAGGCGCAGAGCCTCGCTGTCGGCTCCGGGCAGGCACAAGGGGCGAGCACCGGAGTGGGACACTGACACGCGGACGGACATCAAGACGGTGCTGCAGCAAGCCGACGACCGAGCGAGCCCGGCGTCGCAAGCTCCGGACTGGGAAGCACCGAGCAACGAGACCTGCGGAGCCCAGCCGCCCGACTTGGGAAGCCTCCGGGAGAGCGTCAGCGACGACGGTACTGCTTAGAAACTCCACCGATGGGAGATAAAAAATCGTGTGCTCGTGAGCCGGTCGTATTTGTCCGCCTGCCCGAATAATTGTTCCATTTCGACCCGAACCGAGCCACAACAAGGTAGCGAAAGGAGAGACGAAACAAAACAGGAAGTAGACGCGAAGAACGTACGTTCGTGCACGATTTCGCTCCGTCAGGAAACAACGCGAGATTCTTCGTCTCTGTTTTTGCGTAATATTTCGAATGAGAAAAGTTCTACTGCCTCCCACTGCATGAAAATGAATATTAATTGAGAAATCAATCATAATACAATACAATACAATACAATACATCCTGATTTATATAGCGCTTTCACAACAGCTGAAGCTGTAACAAAGCGCTGAACAAAACATGAGTACATTAAATGTTAAATTCAACAAAATGATACAAATATTTGAAAACCTTTATTTAAGGCTTTTTTGGGTGTGTGCAAATCAATTAAGCAAAAAAAAAAAAAAAAAACAAAACAAACTGTAACAACGAGTTATGCAAACACGGCCACAAACGAATTTTAAATTTCCCTCACCACCTTCACCAATCAAATTCATCCGGTTCCATGAGGAAGTAACCGATGACTAATGACGTCATGCTAGCACTTGTTTCAACATAGCCGCACACAGGATGAATAATGACAAAGTTGTTGACAGATCCTGCTGTTCACACAGTTGCAGTGTCGAATATTTACATCGAGTCCCATGCGTGAAGCCAGCGATGGGTCTCCGCTCAGTCACTCTTCAAACGTGAGTTTTTATTCACAGACGAGCACGTTGACTTCGGACTTGTGCTTGCATGTTAAATTAAAAATAAAAAAAGAAAAACGATATCCACACCTACGAAAGAGTAAAATTATTTAGGGTCAGCAATCAATCGAATGTACGCATTTTCACAAACGTTCAGTACAACTGATTGCGTTTTCGTCTGCAGGAAAGACAATTTAGTCTTACGTCAAACTAACTTCCGTTGTGAGAATTTAGTTTTCAAAGCACACATGTCAAGATAAACTATTTTGAAAAGAGTTTATTTCAAACCCTACGCAAGAGTTGGAAAATGTAATCTTCAATAAACCATGATTTATTTATTTAGTTTGTGAACATCAAAACAATTTAGACTAGTCTTCAGTTAAACGAAACAAACACATTTTGCCAAACGCAAAGTAAAGTAACCTAAAGGCCATTTAGTCCTCGATGAAACCAACGTTTTTGTAAACATCAGACTGCAACATTTTGATAAGTGCTAATTAATAAACTATTAAACCCAGCTGTTTTGTAGTTTGATGGGGCTTTTTTTGCAAATCCAATTCAACACGCTTTCCTAAAACATCAAACATAATTCTGAGTCTTCAATGAACCTCACGAATGCGTTTTCCTAAAAATCCAAAAATGATTCCGTCATCGGTAAACCTTTCCTGTCCTCAATTTATTAGGGAGCAGTTTGTTCATAACTGTGAACCAGTTTATGGGGACAAATGGAATGTTGTGGGTCGAAACCCCCTCAAAACAAATCATAAAAAACATTGCCCTGCACTACATGAGTCTGATCATTGATGACGTCACTTGAGAATCACAGTGTTGGAATAAAATCTTTGAAAAAGTAGCCAGCGGGGAACAAAAAGTACAAACACAGACCCAGAAAAAAAAGGGCCAAAAATACAGCAACACGCTACCATTTGCAATCAATAACACTTTCAAAGGCTTCTGGTGACTCCTCCAGGAGTACTTGTGCATGGACAACATGAGTTACAGCTATAAATTATAGACTCTATAAATAAAATAATGTAAGTGCCTTCACTAAAGACACCGAAGGAGGGAACGTGAGTCAGTTGCATCTTTACTGTCTAAATGTGTTTTCGTGCTTGTATTTACATTGGAAGCTGAGCGGAATGCCTTTTATTTTTGGTCGGGCATTAGCGTTGGTGTCCACGAGAGGGGTCCTTTTTTTGTGATTCTCACTTGTACTTCATTCAGTCCAGCTGCTCAGAGGGTCTTCCTCTACTCCCGTCGGCTGCTGACTCCTCGACTTCTGCTCCTCACCGATCGTTTGTGTAGCCTGTTGCCGCCAGCTGTTGGAGAGAAAATTTTGAGTCGTGCGCGTATTGGCAAAACGAGAACAATTCAAACAGCATTTCTCCCTTCCGATGAAAGTCGGCAAAGGCTTTAGTATGATTAGATGCATCAAAAGCAGTGATGGCGGGCGCAGGGAAGGTATGCTAAAGACAAGTTTTTTTTTTAACAATCAAAATTGTATGCCTGTTTTTAAATTAAGGAATATTTTTTGCACAAAATGGCCCCATAGTTGTAAAACTCACTTTCTGTACATTCCACTTGTGGACTCTCCCACTGTCCATTTTCCATACAACGTATGACAGGTAGGTGGCGCTGCGTGTAGCCCGCTTGACACTGGTAGCGCACTTTGGAGTTGACGGCGTAGCGATCTCTGGTGACGCCCATTGGTGAGCCGTGAGCCACCTCCGGGGGCGCTCCGCACCCCGCTGACGGGGAGCACAATGATAGAATGTAAAATGCTCTGAGTGGCTGTTTTCTCTTGATGACCAATTGATATATCAAATATAACTGCTAAAATCTGTTTTAAATGAGATTTTTGGGTCTGAGTTTGATGATGTCTTCTTTGTAATTGTATAAGTATTTTAAAATGTCACAGATATGTATTAACCCTTTCATGCACCCTGTAACCTGGTAACATGATAAGATGTCCAGTGTCCACAGTAGTAACCGCTGTCCCTGAAAGGGTTAAAATGGTATATTAACGTCGTATGTCACTCAAACCAACACAAAAATACTCATTAAAAAAAAAATAAGTGGCAGCCTTTTCAATAAAGTATTTATGACTGGTGCTTCCTGAAAATGTTACGGAAAAATATATACATTATAAAGAACAGTTACGTCAGTAAGAAGCAATCCGGCGTTTTAAGATGAAACCTCACCACATTGTGGTTCCCGCTTGTATCCCGCAGGGCCAGTCGAAACTCTCCGGCCCGGCTGGGATCCATGCTGAGCTGGAGGCGCAGAGCCTCGCTGTCGGCTCCGGGCAGGCACAAGGGGCGAGCACCGGAGTGGGACACTGACACGCGGACGGACATCAAGACGGTGCTGCAGCAAGCCGACGACCGAGCGAGCCCGGCGTCGCAAGCTCCGGACTGGGAAGCACCGAGCAACGAGACCTGCGGAGCCCAGCCGCCCGAGCTGAGTGCCATGTCGCCCCGCGGACGTGTGGGGCTTGGGAAGCCCCTCCGGGAGAGCGTCAGCGACGACGGTACTGCTTAGAAACTCCACCGATGGGAGATAAAATGGCGTGTGCTCGTGAGCCGGTCGTATTTGTCCGCCTGCCCGAATAATTGTTCCATTTCGACCCGAACCGAGCCACAACAAGGTAGCGAAAGGAGAGACGAAACAAAACAGGAAGTAGACGCGAAGAACGTACGTTCGTGCACGATTTCGCTCCGTCAGGAAACAACGCGAGATTCTTCGTCTCTGTTTTTGCGTAATATTTCGAATGAGAAAAGTTCTACTGCCTCCCACTGCATGAAAATGAATATTAATTGAGAAATCAATCATAATACAATACAATACAATACATCCTGATTTATATAGCGCTTTCACAACAGCTGAAGCTGTAACAAAGCGCTGAACAAAACATGAGTACATTAAATGTTAAATTCAACAAAATGATACAAATATTTGAAAACCTTTATTTAAGGCTTTTTTGGGTGTGTGCAAATCAATTAAGCAAAAAAAAAAAAAAAAGAAAGATCTAACTTAATCCAAAATAACGAAAAATAAAATATAATTACCCCTTCCTTGTATTGTGTTCGAAAGCTGTTCCCATCTGTTAAACTGAAAACGGGTCAATTCGGTCCCGAACACAATATAAGCGTTACTATTGATCATTTAACCCTTGAAGCGCCAAAGCAGAAAAATTGCACCAATCAATATTTACGGTTTGTATTTATCTCTAACCATATTAAAGCTACATATTGTAATGAATAAACCATGGCGCCTAAAACGATAACATGCTTTAACGCAGTCTCATTTCAAAGGGAGGGACCGGCAACGGAAAAAAAAACTCGATCCCCTCTGAACCTTTGCTTAGCCAGTGTTGCCAGGTCCACCCACCTGAGGCACCTGGCAGGTACGTTGAGGTGGAGAGTTCAGAGAGTGAGGTGGGACAAGACCGTGAAACTGGAGAGATATACAGAATTGGAGTTATGTGCACCCTCCTACGAGTTTCAGTTAGGAGGGGAGCAGCAGCATTCTGGACCAACCGCAGACACTTGTGGAAGGACCATCTGACTCCCAAATAAAGTGGATGTCAGTAATCCAGCTGAGATGTAATGAAGGCATGGGTTACTGTTTCTAAGTGCTGTTGAAAAATGAGAGGCTCCAATTTAAAATCACTGTCCAATAAAACCCAACTTCAAGTCTGTTGGACCCCAAGCACAAGTGTGACAATGGTTGTTTGTCTGTATGTGTGTACGCTATTGGCTGGAGACCAGTTCAGGGCGTATCGCTCCTCTTGCCCTAAGTCAGTGAGGAGATTTAACAACTAACAATAGAAAGCATTCCTTCATTTAGACTCACCGAAGAAACCAGCCGGCTGCAATGCACAACAGAAGTTTGAACAGGTTCAATGATTACAAGGATTTAAAACATTTAATGTTTAACACCTTGCACCGATGGTGACACAGTAACTGTCTCTACTTTTGAAATACAGGAAAGCATGCAGACTGATACATGTATTCATAATGGAAACAAATGAAAGTTAAAAATGAACCAAGGGGTCAACTGGTGCCCAATCAGGTTACAGCCTTCAATACAAACCAATAATCATCCCTGTTAATGAAGTACATGTTCCCTCCTCCTGTTACTTTAACCAGGAACTCCCTCTGACACGCACACACTTGGACGTCCGAAAGGAGCTACGGACAGGACGGAGATGAGCTCCCACGTGAGGACTGTGAGGCCAAACCAGATGGTGGCCTTGATGGAACGAGCAGCTCACATCAAGAAGATGCTGGAGCAGGTAAAAAAGGTTTTCAAACTTGACAAAATGTGCTACGATTTGTAATTTTCCAAGCAAATGTGACATCCAGGGAGAGAAGAAGCCCTACAAGGATGTGATAGATGTCTGCTGGGGTGACCCTCACGGGGCCGGCATGAAACCTCTCACCTTTGTCAGACAGGTAACAAAGATGGATGATGAGAACGCATTTTTAAGTACGTCCATTTGAATTGACGTGCGTATGGTGGAGCAGGTGCTTGCTGCTTGTATATACCCACAACTCCTGGACGGCGGCAATCTGCCCATGGACGTTAAACGGCGGGCACAGAAGCTGCTCCGCTGGTGCGATGGCGGTAGTGTTGGTAAGTTGGGAAAGATCATCCAACTATGATCTGATCGGCTTATCCTCATGAGGGTCGCTGGCGTGCTGGAGACTATCCCAGCCGTCTTCCCCAGTAGGCAGGGTACACCCTGAACTCGTTGCCAGCCAATCGCAGGGCACACATAGACAAACAAATACTTGTACTCACAATCACACCAAGGGACAATTTAGAGCATTCAGTCAACCTACCATGCATGTTTTGGGAATGTGGGAGGAAATTGGAGTACCTGGAGAAACCCACAGGCAGATATGAACCCAAGACTTCTGCACTGAGAGGCGGACGTGCTCAGAAGTCAACCACCGTATTTTTCTTCAGGCTCATATACAAACACAGGAGGCATTCTCGAAATAGTGGAGAACCTCGCCCAGTTCATCAGCCAACGCGACGGTGTTCCGGCCCATCCTGAGAACATTTGGATCCATCCCGGCTCTCAGACGTCGCTCACGGTATTCACTCATTTACTCTAAAAAGGCTATTCATGAAATACATATGTCATTAAAGCTATATTTTTCAATCGATTACGTTTAAACAATGAATAAAAAAAGTGAAAATGCCTTCAATAATTAAAATGGTCATGTACAACGATTAAATGGGTAAAGTATAATCCCCATTTTAGATGCCAATAATAAAATATATGTGTCACATAATAGATTAAAAGTTTCAATAAATAAGACATGAATTCCGTGAATTAATTCCAGAAATCTATCGTTTTTAAAGAATATATCCAACCATCCATCCATTGTCTAATCTGCTTATCCTCACGAGGGTCGTGGGCGTGCTGGAGCCTATCGCAGCGGTCTTATGGACAATTGGCGAGGCGGG
>NW_017805540.1:4269177-4291246 GCF_001891065.2 Hippocampus comes
CGGACCGGGTCGCCAGCCAGTCGCACACATAGACAAAAAAACATCTGTGCTCACACTCACATCCAAGGACATTTTAGAGTGTTCCATTAACCTGCAACACATGTTTTTGGAATGTGGGAGGAACCGGAGTACCCGGAGAAAACCCATATAGGCACGGGGAGAACATGCAAACGCCGCACAGAAAGGCCGGAGCCGGAATTGAACCCTACATCTCTGCACTACTCTATAAGGCCAACCCGCTCACCAATCGACACCGTGCCGCCTTTTAAAGAATCCATTGATGAAAAATATGTTTTCAAGATTATTTTACTGAGCTTCACGAAATAAAAAGGTCCGGAAATGACTGATTATTGAGTATTTTCCTAAAAATGTGTAATATTTCATAATTACATTCGTGAGTTTTCCATTTTTGAATGACACGTTGAGTGTTTTCACTGAGCTTCGTATCAATTGCATGACGTCGCCCAACCAAGCAGAGCATCCTGACACTGCTGCTGAGCAGCGAGGCGACCCCCAAAAGGGGCGTGCTCGTGCCCGTGCCGGGCCACAGCACCGTCCCCTTGTCCGTAGCGGCCTTGGGGGGCGTGGCCGCCCCCTACTTCCTGGACGAGGAGCGCGGCTGGGAGCTGCGGGCGGACGAGCTGCGGCGAGCGTTGGCGTCCGCCCGGGGTGTGTGCAGGCCCGTCGCTTTGTACGTCATCAACCCGGGAAACCCCACAGGTGCCAAGGACGCAAGCACGACGGCCAACTGTGTCGTTGCCGTTGACATTCCCGCTCTTGGTGCTCCTCAGGGCACGTCCAGAGTCGGAAGTCCATGGAAGAGGTCATCAGGTTCGTGGCGGAGAACAACCTCTTCCTTCTTGCCGATGAGGTGAGGGGTTTTAGGTTTCATGCAGAAAATAATAACAAATAATACTGGTGAACAACAATTTTTAATCAGAGATGGCTTTATGTGTCCTGAAATTGACATTTGTGAGGCTGGTTTCAAAACTGTTTTTCGAGTACATTTGATTTTTGAGATCTGTTCATTTTGTATATTTTTCTGTTCATTTTGAGCAGTACAGATTTTACCATGCATAATTTATAGCGATAACGTTTCAGAAAAAAAAATCACCTGACCTAACAATCACTCATTTTTAAATATTACATATATTATTATTGTCCATACATCCATCCATTTTCCGATCCACTTTATCCTCACAAGGGTAGCGGGGGGTGCTGGAGCCTCACCCAGCTGTCTTTGGGCAGTAGGCAGGGGACACCCTGAACCGGTTGCCAGCCAATCGCAGGGCACACAGAGACGAACAGCCATCCGCGCGCAAACTCATACCTCGGGACAATTAGAGTGTTCCGTTAACCTGCAACACATGTTTTTGGAATGGGGGAGGAAACCGGAGTACCTGGAGAAAATCCACACACCACACTGGAAGGCCGGAGCCGGGACCGAACCTGCGACCTCTGCACTGTGAGGTCGACGCGCTAACCACTGGATCACCGGGCGCCCTATATTATTATTATTATTATTATGAAAACCTGATTTGCTAGAGAAAATACAAGGGCTGATTCGGCATTGGTGTGAAAAAAAAGTAGCGTTTTTGATTTAAAAAAAAAAGCTGTTGACAAGTGCAATTTTTCAAAACACAGGAAAATCCCATCCCAAGGTCAAACACAATGCATTGCTCAAACACCAATTTCTTCCCCCTGTCCATCCGTGTTGCCCATATTTGGAAAAACTTCCCTCAAATGTCAAATTCAAAGTGTCATGACACAAGAGCTCACCAATGTCATGACTTATCACCAACAGTGTGTTTTTTTTCTTTGGCTTTTTTGTGGGGTTTTCAATGAGATCACCACACAAGCGTGTCGGTGAAAATGTATCGCTAACCATAGAGTGGTCCGCATATGTACAGTAGCTGTCAGTGAAGTGCAAATACGCGGTAATTTTCGCTGAAAACTGGCGATATGCAAATGAGTTGAGTATTGTCATACCCACAGGTGTACCAGGGCAGCGTTTACGACGCCAACAGTGAGTTTGTGTCTTACAAGAAGCGCCTCTATGAGTTGGGGCCTCCTTTGGCCCACACGCTGGAGCTGGCCTCCTTCCACTCGGCATCCAAAGGCCTCCTTGGAGAGTAAGTCGTGGATCACGTGATACGCACGAAGCCTCCCGATTGGCCCGCGTAGTCACTTTGTGGTTTTCCTCTCAGGTGCGGTCTTCGAGGAGGATACGTGGAGCTGCTCAACATGGACCCCGTCGTCATGCCGTACGTCGAGCGTCTGTTCCATTTGATCCCCTCTCCACCCGTCACCGGGCAAATCGCTTTGGAGCTGATGGTGGAGCCCCCCCAGCCGGGAGATCCGTCATACCCGCTTTACATGCACGTGAGTCCAAAAGTTCACAGGAACAGATCTTCTGATATTCAGTCAGCCGCTCCCAGTATGCTGGATGGATCATTCCCGTTTCCACAGGAGACGGAGCACACGAGGCGCACGCTGGTTGACAACGTAAAGAGAGTGCTGCAGGTTCTCAACCGGCTGCCCGCAATCAGCTGCCAGCCCGTGCGGGGGGGAGCCTTTGCCTTCCCCAGGTTGCATCTGACGACGAAAGCCATTCGCAAAGCCAAGGTCACATCCCCTCGTGCAACTCACTTTTTACGCAGGCGCGACTTTGAGGGCAGGTTTTCCAGCACCCTTCACCAAAATGATTCATACAGTAGATGGGAAACTATTTGAATTGGGGCACAGTTATCACACGGGCTAAAATAAAAGCCTGTCAGATTTCAAATTGATTTTGTGGGGGCACAGAGGATCATTTTTATTTTTGAAATATTGATCAAGACAAAATCCGTGAGGAAGGGCATCTGCTGGAGTACCACCAGGGTTCTGCCTGTGCACATGCACCCCCCAGAGTTTACAACCATTCCGACGTGCCAGTTACCTTCACTCTTTGAGCGCCATTGACATGAAATGCTTTCAATAGGAATTTAACGAGGAGCACTGTTGACATCAGTTGCTGTCAACTTTTTTTTTTTTTTAAACAAATGAGTCAGGAAAGTCTTGGCCAACTGGATTTGATCATTCAGCCACAAAAGTAAAAATCTCTTGGATGAAATCACCATGCGTCACAACAATGTATCAGCTTCTAAATCAGGAGTGTGTTTGTCACATCAAATCTAAAATTAAATCTTGGTGTCACGTAGAGAAAAAAATGTCAACAGTCAACATTAAATAACAAACTCATATA
Organism: Hippocampus comes; assembly: GCF_001891065.2. Lineage (NCBI taxonomy): Eukaryota > Metazoa > Chordata > Actinopteri > Syngnathiformes > Syngnathidae > Hippocampus > Hippocampus comes. The sequence continues at coordinate 4,272,422 of NW_017805540.1, forward strand.
ACAGAACACATAAGACATGGACACTCATGCAATCGTAACCACAATTCCTGCATACACCTTGTTTGAAACAGTTATAGATGAAAGAGGAGAGAATCCAAGTGTCCTTTCACCAGTGGATCCAAGACGTCATGCTCAAAACGTTTATGACATCCCACACATCCGCTACACGCTGAGAATGAAAGTAAACAAGAACCTGTAGTATATATTGACGAAAAAGAGATTGGTTCGGTTCACTTCTCCTGTCCCAACGGAAAATATGCTTCACTTCCAAGCGCCGACTCTCAGTTCCAAATACGCATCTGCGCTCCACACTGACACTCCTCTCTCCTCATTCTCAGTTCCAGCAGCGCCGACATCTCCAGTGAACAAAACAAAGATGTGAAAAATGCTGCCCATTACAGGCACTAAAAACACAAGCAACCCCGGGGGCTGTTGAATGTCGACATTCCCCCCATCAAAATCAGTGCCGTGATGGAGAGAAGGAGCAACCACCAAGCACATATTATTCTTCTTCGGCAAATGTCGCAGTCAAAACGCTGAAAACAGTCTACAACAAACACCATATGACAGAACAAAATAAAAAAAAACAACCAAAAAACAGAGCACTTCCAAGAGCTCTTGCAGACGGCTGGCAACTACGGCGCCATCTTGGATGTAGCTACAGACATATGCATGCACACACACTACTAAATATGACTACTACTCAACAGCATACAAGTACAAATAGTTTTGTGAAGGCTTTCAAATGTACAATCGATACACCAGTGACCTTTATGAAAAACATTCTTTTGCCATTAAAAGCATATTTTCATTGTTGTTGGTATTTTATAGAAGGAAAAATTTTCAGATGCTTGAATAGTCACGAAAACAAAAATTATTAGCATGAAAGTTTTGGGACGTAAAATGTATCTCTTCACAAACAGCTTGTTTTTGGGGGACATTTTTTGGGGTCCAAAATAGGTGATTTGGATGGAAGTGAATCATGTTTTACTGCTGATTACAGAAAAATGTAAAGATAGAAAACTTTTCTGGGGCTGATGAAAGAATAGTCCAATCTTTAATTTGGTCGTTTCTGGGTTTCCATATTCATAACACACAATATTATTTGAACCTTGAAAGATCAGTCAGAATGCTCTAATTGGGCTAGCATTCAATATTCATTTTTTTTTAAGAGTTAAGACCATCACTCACAGACACATTTTAGGATGAGACAAACCAAAATTTACTTGGTTGTGCACTCACCAGGTGGGCAGGCCCTCCAGTGTATATATTTGTGTGTAGATCTATCTATCTATGTAGTGTGTATATATATATATATATATTTGTATATAAGACATTAAAATATCCCCTTTAATACTGTCATGTTTTAGGACGCGGGCATGCAACCTGACATGTTCTACTGCACCAAACTGTTGGAGGACACCGGCGTGTTTGTTAGTCCAGGCTGCGAGTACGGACAAAAGGAAGGAACCTACCACATCAGGTTCGGATTTTTGCCCAAGCACCACTTGGTGTAAAGTTTGTGCTGGTATCACTTTATTTCATTATTTGTTTGAAGAAATTATCACCTTTTTGGTGTCCTCAATGATCCAGGGGAAAAAAACAAAAACAAAAACTCTTTGCATCGGCGCAAAACAAAATGTTATGCATCTTATCAGTCCCCAACACAATTTACCAAAAGTCACCTTCTGGAAAATAAACAAAAATGCCTCTTTGACACTAATTTTACAGATCAACACGATATTGTGTGGGTGTCTATCATAACACGACTCATGAAAAAGTCTGGTAATGCATGGCTGAACATGAAAAAGAAGTTAAATCCTCAGGCTCCTACTTTGAACTCCATCTAATACCTTTGATTATTAATGTCTTGCCACTTTATTTTGTTGTGCAGGTTTTGCATTATGACTCCGACTGACACCATGGAGGAACTTCTGAGACGCCTGAGTGCCTTTCACTTAAAGTTCATGAAGGACTTGTCGTAAATGTTTCCCACCAATCCTCTTGGAACCTAACGAGGTCGGATAACCCTGTAAAAGCATCATTTTTATACTAATGACAATAAGGTTAATTTTGATCGATCTTGTCAACGTATTCATTTCGTCTGAAGTGTAAAAATAAGATGACCACTGTATAATAATAAAAGAAAGTAAAAACACTCACAATTTGAATAATTTACACCATCAGAGGTAAGTATAAAATGAGTTAACTGCGCTATATCAATAGGTGAATTCATTTGGCAATATGGGCACATGAGAAAAGGTCACACTATAAAAAATAAAATCTGTAGTAAAGCACGATAAAAGTCAGAATAACTAGCAACACACTTGCCATCACTGCTACGCTCTGTCAAAGAAAAAGCAAAACTCTTGCAATATGATGGACAGTTACTTTTTTTTATTTTAGCGGACCTTCAAATTGTACTACTTTTGGAACATTCAATTGTATTTCAGACAGTAACATTTATAGAGACAAAACAAAAAAAAAAACATTTGACTTTTCTAAAGTCATTTAATACATTAGGCTTCACAACCCAAATGAATGGATTTCTTCATGAGTTCATTAGGTGGCCATCCAAAAAAGGGAATTCAACAAAACATAAATAACTGCAGTATAGTTCACAAGTGCTGTGTGTTCATGATGATCAGTCTACCTCACTGTCATCTGGAGTCCACTGGTTGCCATTGCCATCTGTGCCATTAAGCAGCTCCACCAGCAGCGCGATGAGCTCGGCATCCTGGCCAGAGTACGCGGATGCGCCGGGGGTGGGCTGCCTGAGATTGCGGCGCAGCATGGCTTGGATGGACGTGCGCAAATCCCACAGTAGTTCCCACGCGCCGGCCGACAGTTGGCAGCGCACCAGCGAGCAGCCCGAGAGCACCACCTCCATGTTGTCTCCGCGCACTGAAAACACATGCAGGTGGAGATTTTTTGCTCCAGGCAAAGAAATAATTTTCAACTAAATATTTAAGAAGCCATTAAAATAAATAAATAAATAAATAAATAAATAATATATATATATATATATATATATATATAATATAATATATAAACCAGAAAATAATTTACCGGTACAACTAATAAACTCAAATAAATAATAAATCAATACAAAGAATTTAACATACGTATCGAAAAAAAATTACTGCAATATGTATACTGTATATATTTTTCAATAAGAAATTGAACAAAAAGAAACTCCACAAAATAAATAAATGATTTACCCCCCAAATGATCTTCTCCAAATCATTTTCAACTGAAATGGGCTCAGAAAAAAAAGGGGGGGGGGGAAATGACTGACCCACCTTCCCAAAAACACATTTGAATTAAAACAAAACAAAAATAGGTTTGTTGGGTCATTTAATCACAGAAAAAAAAAACATGTAAAAAATATTGCTTACAAAAATTGTCCCCCCCCAAAAAAAAAACAATTTTGAATCGAGTACCAACAATTTATCCTTTTTTTTTTAAAAAAGTTGCACAACTATTACCATGAAATAATGTACCATTACATTAAATAAATAAATACAATGTAACCCCCCCCCCAAAAAAATGTCTCTTCCAAAAACTCAACACAAGAGTATAATTTAACAATTTTAATATTTCATATCGACGAAAGCAAAATAAATAAATAAAAACGTACCTGTTTCCGTGATGTCACAGTCTGTGAGCAAGAGCAGGGCAAGCGGATGGACAGCTGATGAGTCGCGGATGAAGACTGAGCCATTGGACTTGAGGGCGCCGAAGAAGGTGAGCCATCGGCTTGGAAGTTCGTCGTTTCCTCTGCAAATCACAAAAACAAACAAAAAAAAAAAAAAAACAACCAAAAGTCAGGAAATCAACGAGAAACACGCACGTTTAAAAAATGTGTTGCACCTGTTAACGGTGGAGCGATGGAGGACGACGGCACCGCCCAGTGTGCGGAAAGACAGGCTGTTGGGACGAAAGCGCCCTCCTTTGGTCACAATGCCTCTCTTAACCTTGATGGAAAACAAAATATTTTTGAGCAAAGTCACCGAATCTGCATGCAGACCTCAATCTGCTACAAAACCAGACTGCGCATGATGGCCACCCTGTTGGATCAACATTTCACTCTGCCTTCAGAGATAAAACAATTCAAGAAATACTTCAGGTCGAATTGAACCCCTAATTCAAATTTTATAAAGAAAGTGAAAAAAAAAGAAAACTGAATGAATGAAAATGTTACGTTTTTCAGTTGGGAATATTTTGTAACAAAAAATGCATAGTTATTTTATTGAAAAAAAATGCAGTTTTAGGTTTGAGTACTTTAATTATTTAGGTGGGGTTGAAAAATTATACATGTTGAAATAGATTTTTATATTTTTAGGAAAAAACAGAAAAAAAATTACCATTGTTAAGTTTTAGCTTAAAAAAAAAATCACCTTCTTTTAACCTCAATATCACAAAACGGAATTTCAACAACAATCATGTCACTAAAATCAAGAAGCATTTGTCAAATTGCTGGTGTAGGATCAAAACCATGTCTAAATTTGGTGTTTTTAAGCTTTTTTCCCCTCACATCTACACTGCCAGTCAGTAGTGTGTTGAAAATGCTTGCTCTCTTTGGTGATGCAATCGCCAACGGTTGAATCAACATGTCACATGTAGCCATGTAAGCCAAACCACCTGCTGCTTTTGCATTAGCTTTTTTTTTTTTTTAAAGTGGGTGCAAATGTGCACAAACAGTTTGTTTGACCAGGGGCTCAATCTTGCATCACACTTTTAAAATCCCTCTCACGAATCTGATGATGATGTAGTAAGGCCTTTGAATTTGCACGGACCTGGATGAGGTTGGGATAGAGTCCCGCCAGCAGAACGGCCTTGAGCAACTGCTCCTGCTCACTGTGCTGGTTGACCAGCGACGAGCTCCGTTGGCACTCGAGGGCACGGGACACCAGTTGAGCCTCGCGCAGATTCTCGCTGAACTGAGAGATGAGACCTGCAGCAGTGGACAAACAAAATTGCCCGGGGACCAATCGAAGGATGCTCTTGGACAAGCTCTATTATTATTATCATTTTTTAATCGGCCTTCTTCCTGTAAGATTTACAATTCTTTAATGTCAATGATTATCCACAAAAATTCATTTTGTAATACTATTCTGATTTGGTTATATCAAAAATAACCAAATATTCTAGATTCTGTATCTTTGCAAAATAATCTGTTACTGTATAGTCAGATTTTTTTCCTCCCTCTTACAAATTCAACTTATAAATATTTCTATAATATTCACAATTTTACGTCATTGCTGTAACATATACATTTCATCTTGCAACTATTCTTTTCCACATTAAACTATGAACAAGTCTCACAATATTGTGCCTTTTGCTTTTAATAATTCAACTTTATTCACATATTCACAATTCTATAAAACTACTGATCAAAATAAGAAAAGCAATCAAACTACAGTGGTACATCTACTTACGCAACTTCTCTTCATACGAAATTTTCAAGTTACGAAACGCCTCAACAGGAAAATATTGCCTCTTGTAACGAAAGAAATTTCAAGATACGAAAGGTAAAATTAAAGTATGGGCTGCGATTGGCAAAAAACAGTGAGGACGCAGTTAAAAGTTAAATGACCATCGTTTTTATTCTTTACTCTATTGTTTGTTAGATATAATTATGCACCTCACTCATTTTTTGCGCAATAATCTAATTGTAACATGTATTTGTTTCATATGTTGATGCATTTTTATGCTTGATAAGAAAATGTATGTCTGAATTTTGGGTGGGGGCTTGGAACGGATTAGGGCATTTACATTGAAAACGGGTCTCTACTTACAAAATTTTCTAGTTCGGAAATTTCTTCCAGAACCGATTAATTTCGTAAGTAGAGGTACCACTGTAGAGTCTTACTAAATGATTGAAAGTTTTTGTTTCAAAAACTATTCTTGCAATTACGACTAGTGGGAAAAAAATGGATTCCTTTCATGTTGAACATTATTTAGTCAGAATAATCTTGACGATTTTTGAATTGATTTCTACAGTATATATTATTGATGCTGATTTAAAAAAATGTCTTCTTATCATTAAGATTATGAAAACCTGATGTGCTTGAGAAAAAAACAAGGGCAGATTCAGAATCAGCGCAAAAGAAATAACCTGGAAAAGTAACCATTTGTTGACTCATGTTATGAATGACTAAATTACCTCTTAAAAATGTTCATTTACTATTGTAAGCTTATGACTTTGTTTGCAACACTACGAGGCGATTTGTGTATCATCCTTACGATGATGAGACCGTACCATTGATGAAGCGCAGGCTGGCCTTGGACAAACTGAGTTCCTCCAAGTATTGGTCTCGATCGTGACGGTCTCCTTCCTGCTGAAGCCTCCGCCAGCCGAGCACGGCGCGACTGAACGCCAGGTAGTCGCTGCAGCTGGAGCCGCTCAGGCCGGCTTTGGTCTGACAACGGCGGCGACAGATCAGAGCGCGTGGTCGAACGCGACGTCAACTGTCGTCATCTCACCTTGGTGACCAGTGCTCGGTTCTGCAGGCTGTTGTGGAAAGGGTCTCGCGTAAGGCAGGCGGCGATCGACAACATGGGCAACGCGCAGCGGAACATGGCGCCCAGCACCAGAACTTTGCCCAGACGCGGGTCGCATGACATCGTGGCCACACGCTCTCCCAAAGGCGTCAGCGATTCCCGCTTGTCCAGGACCCCTGCATGCAAGAAACAAAATGCAGAAAAGTTGTGGTTTTAAGATCCCCCGAGCACCCCCTCCATCCGCCAATGAAAACAGATGTCTACTTTACATTCATAGCACACAGTCTCACATTTGTAATTAAAATACAACACAGCTGTAGGCTTTTGTTCTCGTGGCGTTTTCTGTTGAAAAATTATTCCCGCAATATTCATGATTCTTTAAAACTATATATATCTCGACATGATACTTTTTTACAAAATTTTATCACCGTGAGAGTCAATGTGACTAATTTTTTTCTCATTACATCTAAAAAAATAAAATAGAAATAAAAATCACATTTTCCATTCAATTTTTTTCTTCATGAAAAAAATTATTTCTTCTTGTAATACTCAAGATTCGTTAACACTGTTTTTCGAATTAAGGCTGAAATAATTCTGTTATAAATTATTTTAAACAGTGTATGTTCGTAAAAAAGAAATACATTTTTGTAATACTACAAGATTCATCTGACCAGTGTTTTTCAAACTCTTGAGCCAAGGCACACTTCTTTCATTGGAAAAATCTCGCAGCACACCACTAGCTGAAAATGTGAAAAAAAAAAAAAACGCTTATTTGAATAATTAATGTGTTATATTGTTACTATAACCGTTTTTAGCATTGAAGAATGACATTATAACAGCTTGAATTTGAATCAAATGAACACGAAGAAAAAAGTATTTTCTCATCTTTCATATTTATTGTTTCACCGTCGTCCTGCATTCATGCGTCACAAATTCGCTTGTCTCTCGTCTAAACACAAGGCAATTGGCTAGCTGTTGCTGCTCCCTAGCGGTATAGGAGGGTACTACACGATTAATTTCTGGGCGATAGACTGCACAGGCATACAAATTGGATATTTTCCCGCGGCACACTGGTGTGCTGCGGCACAGGGGGTGAAAAACACTGCATCTGACGATACAAAAGAGGATTCCATGAAAAATGCAATTTTGTAAAAGTAACATTTTATTCTTTTTTTTTAAATTGTTTTTTGTAAACATACAACTTTGTTGTCATGCATGTTTATTCTCCAAATCTAACAAGTTGCTTCTTTCTTCCAAGTTGCAATTTTAAAAACTTGAATTTATTTTAATCATCATAGTGCAGCTTCAATTAAATCCATCCATTTTCCGATCCGCTTTATCCTCACAAGGGTTGCGGTCGCACTTGAGCCAATTTCAGCTGGCTTCGGGCAGTAGGTGGGTACACCCTCAACTGGTTGCCAGCCAATTTTGTTTTTTTTGTTTTGTTAATCATATTTTTGGTGTTACAGTATAATGTCGGACTTTTTTTTTTTTTTTACATAATACAATTTTACCCAAGGATTATGACAGTTTCCATAATATTCAAGACTCTCTGACATTACAAAGTTTTGTTGTAATAAATAAATAAATAAAATCTACTATCAATGTTGTGATATTAGAAATTTAATGACCGACAATATTCGGGGCTTTTTAACATTTGTGTTGTAACCACAGAGTATTCACAGCACTTCACTTCTTCCAGATTTTGTTGCTATGTTACAGTGTCATTCCAAAATAAAATATCGTATTTTCCGCACTATAAGGCGCACCTAAAAACATTCAGTTTTCTCAAAACCCAACAGTGCGCCTTATAATCCGATGCGCCTTATATATGGATCAACGTTCAGATTTCTCTGACGTGGCCTTTTCAGTGTTCTGTAAAGCGCTTTGTTCCAGCGCCAACAGTTGTGACGGCTCAATATAAATAAAGCTGTATTGCATTCCTTTAGTGTAGCGCCATCTAGTGGATGCATAATACAACTGCAGCCACTATTGTAGCTTCTATTCTAATGCAGTGTGCCCTATATATAAGATAAGATAAGATAAGATAAGAAAACCTTTATTAGTCTCGCAATGGAGAAATTCCCAATTCACAGCAGCAAAGTTATGAATGGAAGAAGTAGAACAACAAAATATAGGAGCTGCTGGAAAGGCAGCCACTCACGCGGCGCCATCTTGAAGTCAAAATAACAAAAATAACACAACACAACACATAGGACACAGACAGTCGTGCAATCTTCACCATTTTCCTGCATACACTTTGTTGTCTGAAGCAGTTATAGATGAAAGAGGAGAGGATCAAAGTGTCCTTTTACCAGTGGATCAGAGACGTCATGCTGAAAATGTGCACGTCTGCTACAAGCTAAGTTTTGAAAGCAAACACGAAGCTGTAGCGTCCATTAACAATATGAAAACAGTTTCAAAATAGGCCATTCATTGAAGGTGCGCCTTATACTCCGAAGCACCTTATAGTGTGGAAAATACGGTAATTTTTTTTCCCCTTAAAAATTCGACACACCCTATATTGACAATGTGAAAAAAGTTGTTTTGACATTTTTGCCAATGTATTAAAAATAGAAAAACTAAAATCACATTTACCGGCACATACAAGTGTATATTCACATCCTTTGTCACCAAACTCAAAACTTAGTTCAGGGATATCATCTTTCAACTGATCATCTTTGAGACATTCCTACAGCTTAATTGGTCGTGCACCCATGATAAATCAAAAGATGTTTTTCATGTTGCTATTATGGGATGTTGTGTGTAGAATTTGGAGGGAAAAAATGAATGTATTCAATTTTGGGATGAGGCTGTAACAACGACATGCGGAAAAAGTGAAACGCTGTGTGAAACTTTCTGGAAACACTATACGTTTGTTTTTTGCTGACATCCATAAGCACTAAAGCACACAGTCTGAAAGACTCACCAATGTCTTGCAGATTTCGGACGGCATCTGACACAGCTTCTTGTTCGGGGCTGTCCAACACTTGTGATAAAAAGTCAACAGCCTCCAAGGACACGCATCAGAAAAGAAACACATTACTCAATATGATGAAGGCAATTAGCCTCCAGGGCCTCCAGAAACTACCTTTAATCTTGGACTGTGGATCTTGGCCTGGACCACCAAGCTTTCCAGCGGGGTGCGCAGTATCTCCGGGACGGGGAAAGGCGTCATGGCGTCCAATTGTTCACGAGGGAACAGATGGTACGACTGACCCGGCTGACAGCGTCCCGCTCGCCCTTTTCTCTGAGTCACGTTGGATCGTGATATCCACACCGTGTCCAGACAAGACACCTGACAACAGCAGAAATTACATTCTTACACCGCAAAACTTCTCCGAAATTATTCATCTTTAGTATTACTTAACTTTATTCATTAAATATTAAAAATTCTTTAACATGGGGGGGAAATAGTTTATTGTAATGTTCTAATCTTATTTTCGCAATATTATACAGTGAACTGTCGCGGGGGATAGAGACCGCGCTGGCTCGCAAATATGCAATGAATAACATATGCTGGGGAAAGACCAAAAAAAAAAAAAAAAAAAAAAAAAAGAGTTATTTTTAGCCCCGGTATTTACATTTAATATGTGCCTCAAGAGAAATGGGAGAATTTGTGTGTGTGCGCATGTGTGTGTGGGCGGGGGGTACAAATTCCCCCTAAAAATAATGTCAAAAATTAAATTCATAAAAATGTCGGGTCGTAATATTTTCTTGTAAATTTACAACCTTAGAAAAAAAGGGATATTTTCAATAACATTTTATTCTCGCTACAGATTATTTTGTTTTGGGGTGGGGGGATTCAGTTAAGATCGTGTACAATACAATTCATCCTCATTTATATATTGTCATTACAATTGATTCTTGCACTGCTATATACATATATACGTTTATAAAAAACGTGTTCCCAATATTAAAGATGTTATATTTTTCTCCGTATAGAACATGAAATTTATACAAGTGGTGGCCCGGTGGTCAATTGGTGAGCACGTCCGCCTCACAATGCAGAGGCGTAGCGTTTTATTCTCGGACCTGGCCTTCTTGTGTGAAGTTTGCATGTTCTTGCCATGCCTGCGTGGGTTTTCTCCGGGTAGTCCGATTTACTCATACGTTCCAAAAACATACATGGCAGGTTAATGGGACACTCGAAATTGTCAGTAGGTGTGAGTGTGAGCACGGATGGTTGTTTGACAATGTGTGCCCTGCGATTGGCTGGCAACCGCCGCCTACTGCCCATAGGCTTCAGCAAGCCTTCGTTTTTAATTCAAAATTCAGATTGTATTTGAGGTTATTTAAATTACTTAAGAAGAATTTAAATAAAAGCGAGGCATTAAATTAACACATTTTTCCCATAAAAAATAGGACCGATACTGCAATCTGATTTGATTCTTGCACATTACAATTTTATCATCAGCTATCGTTTGAGCCGTGCTTTGTCTGGTCCCTCACCTAGGACCCGTTTGCCATGGGTGACCCTATTAGGAGCATAAAGCCCCAGACAACTTAGCTCCTAGGATCATTGGGACACACAAACTCCTCCTCCGCATTTTTTTAAGTGTTTTTAAATTCATATATAAAAGCTGCAGTTATTTTTCCATATAAAATTATCACTTGGTTAACTGCAGTAATGTTGAAGAACTAGCGTTTAATTTGCATGCACAAGATCAAATGAAAATGTTGCATACGGGGCCTTACTTTAGTGCGTGGGTCATAACTGTGCTCCTTGTGCGTTCCCGCGTCCACCACGTGAACAACGTCGTCTATGGTGATTGAGGTCTCTGCTATGTTGGTGGCTAGGACAATTTTCCTCTGGCCCTCTGGGGGGCGCTGGAACACTGCCTGCTGGTCTGCCACGGACAAACTAGAGTGCACTGAAACAACAAGAAAGGGAAATGCTAGTTGTTGTTGCTGCTGTTTTAAAAGGTGGATATTTGCACTCTTACATGGCAGGATCATGTGCAAGCCAGAGGAAAAGTGCGGATTCATCTGGAGCATCTCTTGAACTGTCCTGATGTCCTGCCACCCGGGCAGGAAACACAGTAATGCACCTGAATAAGGAAGTCATTTGAAATGCAACCACATTGAATTGCTGCAAAAGGACAAAGAAGTGGAGAGGGGCTTCGCTACCTGGTTCGCCGTGTCTGTCGATGTGCTCGATGACATCAGCGACGAGATCCAGATCTGGACTGACATCATTGCTTTGCCTCTGTCGAGGAGGGGAAAAAAAAAGCCATTATTATTATTCGGCATACCTACGACGTTCAATGATGAGGGGTATGTAGAAATGCCACCTTTACAAACAATCCTTAATTCTTGTCAAGATTTCTATAACATCATAAGAATTGATTGTTGTTTTTGCCCTCAGGTCTCACCTCATTGGTCGACTCAATGCTCTTTTCAGGGGGCGGGGGCCGCCGCCCCATTTCTCTCAGCACGTCCTCCAGATAGCTGTCGCGCACGGGGTGCATGAATCCCGGCACCTTGACGATGGGACAGCCTCCAAAATAGTGGGACAGCCGCTGGTTGTCTCCAGTTGCGCTCATCAGCACCACCTGGAGGTCGGGGTTCTTGCTCATGCACGAGCGCAGCAGCGCCAACAAGAGGTCCGTGTTGACGTCTCGCTCGTGAACCTCGTCCACCACCACGTGGCTGATGCCCCGCAGGGTGGGGTTGGACTGCAGCTTCCTCAGCAGGACGCCCACCGTCAGGAAGAGCAAGGCCCCGCCACTCTGCTCTGGCGGTCTGCTCTCAAGTCTGACCTGCACAGAGGGAGTGCATCATTAACTTTAATTTTTTTACGTTAACTAGATTAAAGGTGATGCCACAATGGCAGATTTTTCTTTGGAATTTATGTAAGGTGTTGTGTCTGTCAATTTTATTTTTGCCCAAATGCCCACTCCATACATGTTATTATTCAAATATATTTTTCTGCTTTTTAACAAGAAAGCCATTTATCTGAAAATTCTGCCGTTTATAAAAAAAATATATATATCTTCGATCAACACCCGTGCAGCATTTTTTGGTTCGTTTTTACTACAGAATTTTTGTTATACAAATATTTGTAAATATGCAGATATTTGTATTTTATTTTCATATTTATAGCTTTTTCTACCAAATAACTTACTGAACTTTTATTTATATTTTCAAACAAGCAAGCTATTTGCCTGGGACGCAATGTTATAATTTCAAGCACTTTCACAAAATCAAAGAAATCTTTTTTTCATTTGGAGGAAAAGTATCAAAGTGGCATGTTGTAAGGCTTTAAAAGCACTAAAGGAACCTTTGCCCAAAAGGCACAGGTGTCAAACTCATGGCCCGTCATTTTTTTTTTGTGGCCCACCAAAGCAAATTATGTGTTTCTTGCTGAAATACCCATATTGCAAATTGTCTTCACTTTTAAAAAGGTTGCAATATTGCGAGCATTTTTCATTTCCATTTCCCCTTTTAAAATAATGTACCGTAATAATATGTGAGAATTGTTTTTACTGGCCTCTGATTTCAAAACTGATTTATTCATAAGTTTGTTGCGTTTTTTGCAATATGAGGTGATCACACCTATTTGTGAGTTCGCAGTCATTCCTCGTTCCTCCGAAGGAAACCGCAACTACGATGTGGCCCCTGACAAAACTGACGTGAATACCCTTGCCCCAAAGCCCATTTCCTGCTGGGTGGCAAACAAGTCAGAGTGTTTCAAAGGCAACAAATGTATTCACGTCAGAGCTCGCCAGAGTTCGTTCGAGGTTGCAAAAGTTCGTCAAACGGTTGCTAGACGTTTGCCTGTACTTTTCTTTGAAAATCTTCAAAAGTTCCTTGCCACGGAAAAAAAAAAACACTCAAACTATTGGTGAACATTTGAGACCTTGGACAAACCCTGACAAACTGTGATGTGAATGTGCTTTTTTTTTTTTTTTTTAACCATTGGCAACAGTTGCAATTGTTCACCCTTCAGTGGGATAGGGGCTTAAGGAATAACTACAGTAAAACAGGTTAAAATGTCACCTACCTGATAGCCCACATAGTGTTTGAGAGCAGGGCCCATCTCCTGGGCCACGCGATGGGCCACCGACACAGCGCTGATCCGGCGAGGTTGCGTCACCAGAATGTTGCACTCGGCGCCGTGTCCCGCCGTCACGCGATCCTCCAGGAGGAAGCGAGGGATGCGGGTGGTTTTGCCGCACCCGGTCTCGCCGGCGATCACGACCGCCTGGGAGGCGCGCACGGCCGAGACCACGCGCTGTCGGTGGGCGTCGACCGGCAACTCGGTGCTCAGGCCCGGCCCGGCGCTTTCCCACTCCTCCTGCAGGTGCTCATTCAGGTGCCGCATTTCCCGAGGGGACCATGGCGTGTAAGGTTTGCCTGTGATGGCGTCCATTATCAAGTCTTCCTCCTCCGCTTCCTCCTGATTGACAATGTCATCCTCTTGCTCGTAGAGTTTCTGCACTTCGGCTTCCACTGGATACTGTCATCAATACAAGAATTATACCGTTAAATTTCTGGCCAGCGATACAGCTCACGGTTCGAACACGCTTTGGGATTTGTCATGAGTTAGTTTGCAGTTGTCATAGTGAACGCTTAATAGACCAAAAGTCAAAATGTTTTTGTCACTTAACAACTTTAAATGACGTGGATAAATCAGCAACTTTTCATATTAATTCATGGCTCATAAGTTGTCTTTATTGTACCGTTAGCCTAACTTGAAAGACCAAAACATTTAGGTATAATATATCTGATAATGTTTCCTGTACTACAGATTAATTAATTGCTTCTTTTTGTTCAAATAAATTCATATGCCCTAAAAAACAATTGAGGAGGAGAAAAAAAAATTGCAATTGCATTTTTCAAAATTGTTCAGCCCTAGTAAGTATTGCGTATTAGAGGAAAGGAAACTACAATTCCTAAACAACTGTTTGATCATTCTTCTGTGCAGGTTTATGGTAATACTGAAAGAAATTTAAAATCAATGTTGAAAGCTCGTGTAATTTCTATGAAATTAGATGACAAACACAAGGACGTTTTTGCCACAATTAGCTTTAGTTTGTTTCATAAATGTAAAATCAGATACACTCAGGTCATTATTTTTGAAGAAGTCATTTTATCTTATTTCATTTATGAAAATTGTTGTTTTTTAAAAAAAAAATATTTTAGCTTTAATTGTTTCATTAGTTTTTGTTTGTTAACCTCAGAACAGCACCTGAGCAGTGTTCACAACATATCTACTGTGGTCCCCAAGAAGTGTTCGAGAAGCGCAAACGGCGGCGTTCGACATTGCAGCCAGTTCATAAGAAGAATCACAGAAATGGAAAGTGAACAAGACAAAAGGGCGCCTTCAAACCACTTATTAACTGACTTGAATTAAAGTGGAAACGAGCTTGGACCTACCCGTGTGAGATAGTCCCTCATGCGGTCTTCCAGATAAGTGGGAACATCCACCCGGAGAGGACGGCGCTCACGTTCTGCTGCCTCCCTCACCTTGGCCCCGTGGTACTTGGCATGGGTCAGCGGGTTGTTGTTCTTATCCAGCAACTGTAATTCCTACGCCGGGTGACGTGTGATCGGCTTTAGTGCGGTTGGGAGAAAAACGAGAGAATGGTACATGACTCGTCACCTTTAGTTTCACGCAGGCAAGAGCTGCTGCTCGCTTCTCTGCTGTGGCTTTGTTGGCCGCCGTCGCGGTGAAGGTCATTTCCTGCGGCCAGCGCAGGGTCAGCTCGCATGTCTTGAGCTTGCTGCCTCTTGTCGTGAACCGTATCAGTTGCTGGTGGGAACGTGATAAGTAACACTTTGGTATAATGTGTGATTAGAGGTTAACGGTGAAAATAATATGCACTTACTTTGCAACTTTCGGATGACGTGGCCACCTGGACCACCCTGGTCAAGAGAGCTTTGGGATGAGGGAAGAGAGAGAGCGCTTCGCAAATGTCAGATGAGTTTTCAAGCGGCGGCTTGAACTGGGCAAGGTGGACGTCGTCAGTCCGGGAATTTTTGTCATCGTAAAGAATCGAACGCACTCCTCCTCTGCCCCTGGCAGATCTCCTCCTGGGCAGCTGATTGTCTGGACCGATTACACCCATTTCCTGCGCAGCAAGCAGATGAAAATTATGCAAGGTACACACACAAACAAACCGGTGATCTATTTTTTTCCCTCTGACATGTGTTGATCAAGGTTGATCAAAAACTAATAAAATAAAACTGAACAACATTTTTGATAATGAAATGAAATAAAAAATGAGAATGTTTTTCAAAAAATGAAAACTAACTGCATTTTACATTTATACAACGAACTAAAACTAACTATTCTCATAATAATCATAGCGAAAATGTCTTTAGTTTTCATTTGTCAAGTAATACTATACGTGATTTTTGGGGGGCTTAATTTTAAATGTTTTTATTTCTTGTAGTGCTGAACATCCATAGCGACAGAAGAAGGAAGCTCCAACAGTTGTTTGAGACGTGTAGTTTACGTTATTTTTTAACACAACACCTTTTTGTTTTTCCATCTTACACATGACAAATTGTCCACATATTTAAAAAACTAAAACTAATGACAACTATACTAACACAAAGCATTTTCAAAAAAATGAAAAGTAATACAAACTAACAAACTTGCTCCAATAACAAGTTAAGATTTACGGAATTTTAAAAAACAAAAGTCAAAATGTTGTTAAATCCATCTTTTTTAATCTTAGGCACTTTGCTAATTCCTTTCACAACAGGACTTAGAAACAGTAAGCCGTGCCTTTGTTAAATCTCAGCTAGATAACTGCAATGCACTTCATTTTGGAGTCATCTAGTTCTCCCTCAATTGTCTCCAGCTAGAACAAAATGTTGATCCTCACCTCATAACAGAATCTCAGAAGGGAGCACATAACTACAATTCGGGCCTCTCTTCACTGGCTTTCTGTACATTGTAGCGTTCATTTAAAAATTATTCTATATTTATCTTTAAATCTTTGCTTTAGTAGAGTTGCTTGTAAAAGAATGTACAGGTAAATTTAGATGTTAACCAAAACGTACTTTGAGCTTGTGGCATGCAGCTGCTGCAGCACATCTCTCTGCGTCAACTTTTCTGGAGGCGAAGCCATCCTCTTCAATCTTGCAGGGCCACAACACAGTCACAGTGGCTTTCTAAACAATAGGGAAAACAATTCCAGACAATGATCTAAAGATCACAACACAGCACAGCACAGGAACAGTACAGAACAAATCTCGAATCTAGAAAACTGGTGTCGTCCTGACCTTGACGCCAGCCTCCTCCGTGCAGGTGTACTGGATGAGCTCAGAGAGGTCGTTGACTCCCAGTGATCGAGCGATGGTGTTATTCAAGAGACATTTGGGGTCTGGAAACTCCTCTAGCAAGTTAGAGCCAATATTTCCTACGTAAAAAAAAAAAAAAAATTATACAAACAATTCTGCTAATCTATAGGGTTGCTTTGCGATAGATATGAAAATAAAGAGGGAATCGGGTTAATGAATGAGATGTTTTGACGCACGATTGTGCCCTTGACGTCTGTGGCGGCAACCGCAGGAGCTAGCTCACCCGTGTCACTCACCTCTCTTAGGTTGGAAACTCGACGTGCTGTATTGTCGAAAACTCTCCACTTTCGTCCCGAGCCAGCGCATCTCTCTACCCGAGTGTGACGCTGTCGTGACTCCCGTCCGAAGGCATTTGCCGAGGCTGCACAGGGCTCTCAGACGCACGAGTGAAACACCGGGTAGCGCCATCTTTAAACTACAATTTCTTCTTCGGTGGTAACTTGGTCATGGAGCGAAACAGCAACCCCACTGGCGAGAACCATACCTACAATACATTATAATCTTCCACACATTAATGTAGCATATTTCGCTCTGTTATTCGACATTAAATTATGCCATGTATATGCACATGCATAATAAATGAATAACAAAATAACTAAATACATACATACATGCATGCATACATACATACATTTCTATTTCTTTCTGTAACAATATATAAATACATACATACCAGTGGCGGATGCTGGTCTGTCAAAGAGGGGAAGCTCAATTTTGGCCGACTTCATAAAATGTGTCCGTTTATTTATACGTGAATTCTACTCTCCGTTCCTTTTCAAGAAAATGATCTGCGACCCTGTCATACCAACAAGGCGTATTTTCCAATGACTTAATTAGTGTCCTACAACTACAGGAACTACAATAAAACCCACCAGAAATATAAGATTAATTTGTCGCTAGTTGTTTACAAAAAAAGAGTGTCGCAAAGATGATTAGGAGAAGTCTCCAGCTCAACTCAGAACAGAATGCGAATTGAAAAATTGCTCACACGGATGCCTACAATAAAAGGTCGGTGATTGGCTCATTTCGATGTCGATCAAACTGGCACACAGGCTGAGACAGATCATCCAATCTGATGCAGAAAAGCCTGGCGTCCGGTACCCTCCCACTGCCATCCAGTCCCAGAGACGCCGAGCGTCTGTGGGCGGGACAAAAACCAGCTTGTATCCAATGACTCGTCTCCGTTCATCGCATTGGGACAACCTACCCTGAACTCTGGAGACGCTCGGCGTCCGGGCAGAAGAGGCCCTGCAGACTCTCGGCGTACACCATTTAAAACACAGCGAAGCTGCAGCAATGAATGAGAAGGGAGTCATGTCGAAACCAGGAAGAAGAAGCTGGTTCGGAACAAAGGTTGAGTAAGTTGTAGCGCATATTTATTTAGTCAATGACATGTACACACAATGAAATTTACATTCATATATTTGATCACTTATTCTTTGACATTTTAGGGGAAGCGGAGCTTCCCTTGCAGTCCAGCAATCGCCACTGATACATACATACATACATACATACATACATAAAAACATACATACATACATACATACAGACATTCTTTCTGTTCTTTTTTTGTTTATAATTTAATATGAAACAGAAAAACAAAATG
Source organism: Hippocampus comes (assembly GCF_001891065.2). Lineage (NCBI taxonomy): Eukaryota > Metazoa > Chordata > Actinopteri > Syngnathiformes > Syngnathidae > Hippocampus > Hippocampus comes. The sequence continues at coordinate 4,290,852 of NW_017805540.1, forward strand.
AGGGAGCTAAAATATATACAATTACCACAATTATAGTCTATTATTATTCATATACATATATTTCTTGAATTAATCACATAAACATATACTTTGCATATTAGAATAAATACAAATAATAATAATAATAATAATAATAATAATAATAATAATATATGCCCTGTGACTGACTAGTGTAGTCCGCCTTCTGCCCGAAGTCAGCTGAGATCCAGCACCACCGATCATGTTCAGGATAAGCGGTGTTGAAATTAGATTTGTGGAAAAGTAATACAATATATTATTATTTATTTAGTTATTTAATCTAAGTCCATTTTTATAGTTAGAAATTTTAACTATGGACTTTTATGGACTTTTCTGCACCGTAATCATTCACACACACACACACACACACACACACA
>NW_017805540.1:4291296-4369097 GCF_001891065.2 Hippocampus comes
ATATGTAAAGAGAGAGAGAGAGAGAGAGAGAGAGAGAGAGAGAGAGAGATAATTTGAGCATCTCTAAGGATGATGATCTCTGGTTCAGTCATTGGGAATCGGAACGTATCTAAATATTCAAGGTTTTTCCAAAAACAACATGGGCATGTCCTCCAGATAGACACGATATTTGTGCACTTTAGTAAGTGCGCTGATGATTTCCTCCACTGTCGATCAGTCACTGTCGATCAGTCACGTCCGACACCTGATTCAGCATCATTGGCTGTTGTGTCACTTGATAATCTGTAACACAGCCGCATTAACACAATGTGAAAAACACTCAACTTTTGCATGACTTCATGCTATTGTCCAATAGGATTTTCTAAAAAGGCTCTGAAATTGCTGAGTTTGTACTTGAGTCCAAAAATATAATGTGACTGACCAGAGAAGAACATATTTAATTATTATCATCTATTTGTTATCATGTTTGTGTACCTATAAAATGGCACCACAAGATGTCACCATTGCAGTGAAGGCTCATGATACTGTACTTACTGCACTTGTTCAACACTATTTTAAACTAATAATAAACTTCATCATCATAATCATAATCATAGATGTAAGGCAACATGCAACCTCGAAATGAGGTAAAATGTATTTTTGTCAATGAATGGAAAAATAAACACAACATTGAGTAATTTATTTTGCCCAAGACAAATGAGTTTTCCGCTTTAACATGTAACTTTCTAAATTTTGTTTTTGTTTTGCGTCCGACATCATTGAAACTGAGGGCATGTCGTGAAGTAATGCAAATAAAGCTTTGTCTGCTTAGTTAATTCAGCATCCAAAATCCATCCATCCATCTATTTTCTGATTCGATTTATCCTCACAAGGGTTGCGGGGCGTGCTGGAGCCTAATCCAGCTGTCTTCGGGCAGTAGGCGGGAGACACCCTGAACCAGTTGCCAGGCAATCGCGGGGCACAAATAGAAGAAAAACTATCTCTGCACCCACACCCAAAATCATCTTTGAAAATGAGGACGTGGCAAATTGATAAACTGCTTTGTTTGGTTTGTCTTGTGTTTGTTGGTTTGACTTGACTGGACTTGAGTTCTATTTGGTTAGTTTGGATTCTACTCCAGTTATTCTAACAATATTATTGACTCTGCTCCATCACGCCCGTGACCCTTGTGAGGATAAGCGGATTAGAAAATGGATGGATGGATTTTATTGACTGTACATGATCTTTGATCCAACCATCATTGAAAATGAGGACACACCCAATACATTCATAAAGGAAATGCTCTTTTTGCCATCCATCCATCCATTTTTTGATCCGCTTCGGCTCACAAAAGTCACGGAGTGTGCTGGAGCCCATCGCAGCTGTGTTTGGGCACTAGGTGGGGGACACCCTGAATTGGTCGCCAGCCAATCGCAGGGCACGCATAGACGAACAACCATCCGCGCACACACACACACACACACACACACACACACACACACACACACACACACACACACACACACACACACACACACACACACACACCTAGGGAATATTTAGAGTGTTCCATTAATCTGCCATGCATGTTTTTGGAATGTGGGTAGCAACCGTAGTACCTGGAGAAAACCCATGCAGGTACGGGGTGAACATGCAAACTCCACACAGGAAAGATGAAGGCGGAATCGAACCCTGCACCTGTGCGCGAACGAATCGACCACTGGGCCTCTCTATTTTTTGATACGTGAAATAAAATAAGATACAATTAACAAATTCATGTTAGTTTTAAATGCAAGCTGGTGTTTTGTTTCATCGATTTCAGTTGATAACACAATGTTGAAAATAATTGTGTGCTTTACACTGTGACAATATTCCTTTTTTAATATAGTGACTGAGAAAATTCCAACGTAACAAAAAAAAAAAAACAAACAAAAAATACTTCCAGGTTTTCTCACCCCTCCCAGCATTATATGCTCTATTTCCTGGGAAAATGAGGGAAGGGAGCACACACCTGGAAACATCTCATCACTTTTCCTCATGCGTCCGCACGCACATGAGAACCAGAGGGTCCGCCTCAGTTTTGGTGTTATCTGCAGGATGGGCATGACCACAGGCGTTGACATCGTATCTCTTGGCAATGCAGGCTGTAAAGAGAATCGTGATAAGACACATCATGGAGAAACCAGGAGCAATCTTAATGTCAACTATGTGCAGGACAACAGAGCTGAAATACGCCATTTTAGTGACTGTCCGCTGTCAAAGTGTCCCCCCCGTGTGAGACACTGAGCCCCGAAATTGCCCCAATGGATCTGACAGGGCCTCGCAGGACAAGCCATGCTCAAAACGACAACAGCAAATTCTTCTTATGTTTTCGTCACTGGTCTTGCTGGTGAAACACACCAGCATGTTATGCTGGTTATGCTTTGTGAGCACCTATGCTGGCAGATTTACTTTGATGAATTCAAGCAATTCATTTAAACGATGAGGTACAAAGTCAACATTTTTTTTCAGTGCAAATCCGGAAAAAGGTGCGATTCCGGTTTCCACTTTTAATAACATTGGGTTGATTTGTCCAATAATCTCGGTGACTAATGCAACGATGTTAATGACTTAAATTCAGGCACGTGCAGAAGGTGGGTGTCTATGTAACCATGTGGCACTGGTCCAATTTTGAATGATTTGCCCTGGTGAACATTTGACTTCAGTTTTCTACCAAGAGTGAAAATATGAATTGGTAAAGTTTTTGTAAAAAACATAGTTTCTTTTTCTAAGATCATAATACACCTCTCTGTAGTAAGCTTACCATACCTGCTATGCACTATGACGGCACATCACATTTCTCCGACCAAGTAACACGACGAGTACGTTAAAGCGCAGACAAGCCGCTGCACGCTCACATGCAATATGTCTCACACGTGTCATAACACTTCACTAGAAAATGTGCTCAGACCTTTAGGTTAAATGGCCTCAATGAAGCTGGATTGAGTTGCACTGAAATTTTGCAAATGTCCTCTTTCACTCTCTCCTTTACTGTTTGGGTAAAGTGGAACAGGAATTTGTGTACGTTTGTAAGTTATCTGAGTCATTTTCTTGATTTTGTTGATTGGTAGTTTCGGATTTGCTTGGCAGCATGGGCACGTTGCTGCCAAACAAACAACAGCGACCTCTCGGGGTCGCTGCAAAGAAAAGTGGGACTTTTCCGTACTCCCGGGGAAGTGCTACACGCAGCGCGGCCGACGCCTGAAACAGCAGAAGCGGCGCAGACGCAGCGTCAGCCTCCAAAAAAACCTAAGCCGCAAATTATGTCTGGAACATGGAAAAGATCATGTGGCCCCCGCAGCCAGGCCGAGCAGTGGCGGCGAGAGGGAGCCGCTTTAGCGGTAACGGGGTTGGGATTGGACGGATACGATTTACATTCCTTCTCCAAGGATGTGATATCAAGACAAGGTCAGAGTGAGGCTAATGCATGAGACGCTTGAGCAGAAGGTGGAACAGCAGGCCTGGTGGCGCTAAAGTCAAAGTGATTAAATCCCTTCTGTTTACAGTTGACCCTTATTTATCCATCACACCCGTACAAAATATTATGCATGTAAGAAGGTGTAATGTTTGTCGATTTGGCATCGCCATCCTCATGTTTTACACTATAGTATCCGTGACTTAAAATATATGTCGCTTTAAAAAGGCGGGGCTTGTCCTGCTGAGGACGTTGGAGTCAGGGAATGAGTGTAGAGCAGGGGTGTCAAACTCATTTTTGTCACGGGCCACATTGTATTTACGGTTTACCTTGGAGGGCCGTTAAGAATATTGGGAAACCATATAAATGTTTAATCCCCCTCCACATATTACACACACAGCGCAAAACAAATTGATGAATAACTAGTTTTAAAATCAGAAGTCAAGAATAATGACTGTTATTGTGGATTACATATGACAATTTGAAATTTTGGTTCAGACTTTAGCAAGCATCATGGAGCTTGACATGCTTGATTTGCTTTTGCGGGCCTCATAAAATGATGTGGCGGGCCAGATCTGGCACCCGGGCCTTGACTTTGACACCAGTGGTGTAGAGCAAGGTTATCATAGTTAACGAAAACGAATGAAAAAAAATGAAACATAAATTGAAAACATAATTTCCTTCACGAAATTAAATAAAACAAAAACGAACTGAAACTACATCTTGCATTTATAAAACTAACTAAAATTACTATAAATATAGAGAAAATGTCCTTCGTTTTTGTATTTCCTAGGTGAGCTTCTTTCGTTCATTTTAGATGTATTCACTTTGGCATTGGCTGTTGTGTGTCCGTACAGAAGAAGGAAAATCAGTCATATGAGAACTGTATTTTACAATATTGCACAATGCTTAATGCCCTTTTTTTCAATCTATTTATTTATTCATTTTTTAAAATCTTGCACTCGACAAATACTGTACTCCATATATTGAAAAAAAAAATCAAACTAATACTGCACTAAAACTAGTAAATAGTCGAATAAAACAAAGCATTTTGGAGCCATCACATCAACCATATGACACATACAGGACAGTATATATCTAGGTATGCTGTGGACTGTTTTGACTGTGGATTAGTTCCAGTTCTTTGTTTCAATTGTGCATTTACTGGGCTGTTGTTATGACTAACTGATGGGAGGGCTACGCACATAATCAGCTTTCTGTCCTTCTCTATTCTCTTCATCCTTCTCACCTATTTATCTCAAATTGTTTTTAATAGGCGTGTGCTGTTGTCTTATAGCAGGTGTCGAACTAATTTTTATCGCGGGCCACTTTTGAGTGACGTCTTCCCTCGGAGGGCCGTTATGACAGTGAAACCACAAAAATGTTTAATTGCATTATCGCATTATCACTTGTAAGTGTCACAAAAGTAGTGCATAATCTCAACATAATTTATTACACATGATAATTTGACATTTTTGGTATTTTTTTTTAGCAAGGATCATGCAAGCTGACACACATGATTTTCTTTCAAGGGACCACACAAATTGATGTGGCGGGCCAGATCTGGCCCCCGGGCCTTGAGTTTCACACCTGTGTCTTATAGCACATGTATGTACTGTGTTCCAAACTTGCGTCTCTTCGGCTTTCTCTCTCTCTGTCTCTCCTTTGGCTGATGCTCCCAGTTTCGGAGGCCGAGGATGGCGCTGTTCAGAGTATCTTTATCTTTGCAGTCATCATGGGACCATTGCTGTTGTTGTGCCCATTGTTCTCTTCTCCCTCTGTTGATGTGACTCACGATAGCTGAGCTTGCTGCTCTCCAAACTTTTAGAGCGTGCATTGTAGAAGCCCGGATGTTCACAATTTCAAATCATCTTCAATCTTGGAGTGATGACTGAGCTCGATGAGGTCGATGGTCAAACGAGTTTGTGTTTCAAGTTTTCTGCCATCTCAATTTGCGGAGTAATGGATTGTTTGCTGAAGGCCAACCATTACACCAAAGCTACAATCATGCACCACTTTTCATTTCTACGCGTAGCAAAAGTTGAAATATTAATGGGGATGTTTTTTTTGGGATGCTAGCCCCTCTCGAGGAAATACCTCAAAGTCCACCAACATCCGACGAGCTGCGCATTCCATCTTTAGACCTCAAAGCCCGGAGGTGCCTCGCTGCAATTGCACAGGAACAAAATCCGAAATGCAGAAAGAGGCTCGCCTTTTCGGCACCTTTTGCTCTTGCTCAGAAGGCAAATCCAATATGGCGGTTCTTGGAAGGCTCTCGGTTACTGGCGTCGGAAAATCAGTTTGCTATTAACAGGGGACCAACCAGAGACAAATTAAAGTAACATTATGGGATAATTTGAAATCCAGAGACACCTTCAAAAACATTTCAATGTTACAATCCAGTGGCTATTGTGATAATATTGGTGGACCAGCCAAGACATGTTTAATGTTGTGTTAGTGTCAGTGCTAACAATACTCAACTCTCAACTCAACTCAACTCAACTCAACTAAACTGTATTTATAGAGCATTTTAAACAACCATCGCTGTATACAAAGTGCTGTACATGGAGCAAAGATAATATATATATATACAACAACAAAGCAAGAAATTAATAACGAAGACAGTAGAAAGCACAAAACAGTAAAACGGAGATCAGGTATGAGTCATGCTGAGTCAAATGCCAAAGAATACAAATGAGTTTTGAGACGAGTTTTAAAGATGGGCAGTGAGGGGGCTGCCGAATGTTCAGTGGGAGGTCATTCCATAGAGAGGGACCGGCATCAGAAAAGGCTCAATCCCCTCTGAGCCTCCGTTTAGTTCTTGGTACCTCCAATAATGTCTGGTCCGCAGGCCTGAGGCAGGTGTGTAGGGGCGGAAGAGCTCAGAGAGGTAAGGTGGAGCGAGGCCATTTTAAGGTTTGAAAATAAATAAACGGATCTTAAAAATAACTCTAAAATGTATCGGGAGCCAGTGAAGGGATGCCAGAGTAGGAGTTATGTGATCCCTCTTACGAGGACCAGTCAAGAGGTGAGCAGCAGCATTCTGGACCAACTGGAGATGCTTAATGGAGGACTGGCTGACTCCAAAGTAAAGTGCATTACAGTAATCCAGCCGGGATGTGACGAAGACATGAATTACTGTTTCAAAGTGCTCATGAGAAAGGAGAAGTTTTACTTTAGCCAGCTGCCTAAGATGAATGAAGCTGGATTGAACAACGGCACCAATTTGCCGGTCCAATTATACCGCTCAGAGTAATTTTTGTTTTTACCCCTAAGAACAAACACTGACACACATTGTTTCAAGACAGACACAGTTTTTTTTTTAGCATTTAATATGTACATGCACTGGCTTGGCTGTTTAGCTTTTGTCATTTTAAAAGTGACATTCTGTCCAATAGCTAAAATGTAGATATATTGCAAAAAAATGCATGCTTATTGCTGATTTAAAGCAGTGACTTAAAACTTAGTGAGGATTGTTTACTGCACCTTTTGTTAGTTTTAATAAAGACCATAATCTCATTTCAGAAAACCTCATTTGAACCTTTATCAAAGGATACATACTGCGCTTTTGTGTTTTGCACAAACAATGGCCAAGTGAAGAGACGGAAATGTGAGAAGGGTCACTTTTTGTGAACAAATTACTGATTTCAATACAGTACTCTCTGATTGGTTGAGTCCATCCGTCTATTATGTTTGACAACACAGAACACTGATTAAAGATGCATACTGCTATGTTAACTTCCCATGCTAGCAAGCTAGGAGCTGGTTGGTTAGCTGCCATTTGCTCGCCACTTGTGATCAAAGAGTAGTTTTAGGTGTGCGTGTGTGTGTGTGTGTGTGTCTGTGTGTGTGTGTGTGTGTGTGTGTGTGTATGTGTGTGTGTGTGTGTGTGTGTGTGTGTGTGTGTGTGTGTGTGTGTGTGTGTGTGTGTGTGTGTGTTTTATTTTGGTGTCACTTTTCTGAAAGAATCCAAGAGAAGAGCAGCTTTTCATGAACACAGGACATTGGAGTCCATGTCAAGAAGGAGCATTGAGCGAAAGTGTAGACTAACTAAACTACTTATGCCGCTACAATATGTCACTTGTGATCAAAAGGCTAAGTGTTATTTTTGTATGTTTTAAACATTGTAAACAGAATTTCACTTCCAATTTGTCACTTGTGAGTGTGTAAAAGAAGTCGGGAGAAGATTATAATGGTGTTACGAGTGTGAAGGGAGGCTTTCATGACACACTGGAGAGATTAGCGTCCATTACCGAAGCCGGTGCCACTTCCACCTACAACAGTTATGACAGCTCTCAATTCAAAACACAGGAGACCACATGCTTTTAACCTGCATCGTCGGTGGGGAGCAGCATAGGGGCCGACTTTAAGATGGGTGTGGGAATCAATTATCCCACTCCAGAGACACGCAGGGCCAGTGGGTATTGCGGTGGGATTAGTGTCCATTCTTGTCATGTACTGACAACCCCTCCTGCTGATCCCCTTCGAAGAAGCAGGTATTATTAAGCAGCCTCCTCACTGGGGGCCCATAGGCCTTGAATCCCTATATGGGAGTGAGTGACAAGCTAATAATGTTGGATGGAAAATGGGGGTGGTAATGCATTCTTTTGCCTCCAAGTGCTCACCTGTGTGAAATCTCCAATGATCTCAAAGTGAAATCATGCACACAAAACGCACACACACACACACACACACACACACACACACACACACACACACACACACACACACACACACACACACACACGCACACACACACACACACACACAAACTTTCCATCTTTTGTTACCTTATCATCTTGGTTACTATATCAACTGGCCCATGAAAGTATGGATGGGAGACATTTTTAATAGGAAAACAGTGTGCAAGAAACCACTCAGGACTACATTTATCTTTATAAACTTTTTACAAACTTTAAACAACATTTAGGAAACAAATTAGTCTTTTTCCATTGAAGGGGAAGCTGGTAATTTTCCCTAATGTCACTTTTTGTCATTAAGACTTGACAGCACAGTAAAACAGGTAAACTCTGCTGTCTCTGATTACATCATTGTCTATCAAATCACAAGCACAAGATACTATCAGAGATGGCAATTTTCTTCTGTTTCATATTTCTGTTTAAAAAAAAAAAAAAAAAAAAAATCCATTACCCCCCTCGCCCAAAAATATGCGATTAACTCAAACTAAATGATGATCGAAAAGTGACTGTTCCCTGCTCAGCTTGATGCCAAAACTTAGTAGGTTGAGCACAGGCCAGGTGTGCCTCTGGATCGCTCCCAAATTGGCATACAACCCACCCCGTGTTTACGTGCCACCACTCAAGGTGAGCGTGTGTGTGCACAAAAGATGTCAGGTGGTAGCTGAGCTGCTGAAAGCTGTTTACACAGGCCATGAGGGAGGCCTGTCCCCTGCATAAAGCCGGCAAACGGAGATGTTATCTATGAAGCAGCGCCTGTGGCAAAAACAAATTGTGCAATTACACATTCTTTAATCGCTGCTACCTCGACTGACCACGTCAGTGTGACAGCTGAAACACGCATCGCATTCAAAGGCAACTCATCCAGCTTTCATAATAATGGAGCGCTCTGCAAACACACATTCGTTCCTTCCGGGGACTTGTGTGGAAGATTCCTTCCACACAAAATATGCTCACAAATAAATAAATAAATACATAAATAAATCAAAATTCTGCTAAATAAATATAACGTACAAAATGAACTAATACAAAAGTTATGCTGAATGATATCAAACATAAAGAAATGGAATTAAAAATAAAATTGCAAGCATAAAATACCTCAAATCTTTCAAAATAATTAGCCCAAATTCTTCTGATTAAATGCTGATATAATCTTACTTCCTCATGAATCTGTAAATGAGATAGTTGCTTAAACAAACCTAGTCATGTTTCATCTACTCAGAAATTCCAAGTAAATTTTACAAGGAGAGTTTTTGAGTAAATGTTACTTAATTAATTAATGAATGTATTTATTATTATTTTTTTAAAAAAAAGGTCACTGAAGGGTTGAGGAATGCACCAACAACCTTCAGGTTGGGAGACAGCCACTCTACCTGCTGTGTGTTAGTTAAAAAAAAAAAAAAAAAAACTGCAAAATTCCACACGTTTTTTTTAAACATGTTTTATACTTGAAAATTCCTATCTGTTATCAATAAATATTCAGTCTGTAATTCATATCTTTGTTTTTGGAAGCGTTACACTACCCCCCCCACCCCCCCAAAGTGATTTTATTCATCAAATAATTGGCCCAAAAAATTAATTATCATCTTTTTTGCCAAATTTTGGAATCAGCCTAAACTAATTCATATTGTTGGGCCCACTTAGAAAAGAAGAAAATGTGGGACATCACACTGCACTAATCACAATTTTCTTTGTTACCTTACATCACAAGGCAATTTTTTTCTTTAATTGTACAGCATTAGCTGCTTAACATATCTAGACCGACATTAGATTGCTTTTAGCATGCCCAATAAACAGAAAGTAAAGAATGTCAAATTCCATTTGTGGAACTGCATGTGGTCACCCCCGCGTTTACAAGTCATTCAACTTGCTATCGTGTGAGTTGCACGATTCACGCCTCAGCAGTTTTCCGCGTCATTCTGTTAATCCTCCAATTGAAAGCGGTACCAAGAGGACTAAATATTTTTCATGAGCAGGCCTGCCAGAGTGTTCAGGTTACTTGCTGAGATGATTGATCGCTCACCGGCAGATCTCAATGGCTGTCAATGTGACAAGTGATTACCCGGGTTTCGTTTCGGAGTGCTTGTGAAATGGCCCACGGTCGTGAAGTTGCCGACAAATTTGTGAACTACGCGTGAACCCGCACGTGTGCGGGCTTCTCAGCGAGAGCTGGGGTTTCGTTGAGGCAAGACCGGACTGATATTTAACATGGCTGCCAATCTTTAACCCAAATCCGACTCTACACCAAGTCCCGTCTGTCTTTTTCAATCGTGACATCGTCTTGGCCATGTTAGACTAATTTGACATGAATAATGAGCCGCATCCATGTTGCGTACACCAGTGCAGGAAACAATCAGGTCCACAACATTGAAAGGGAACTTATGGAAAACTGACTTTTTAAGTGCTTGTCTACAAATAGTTGGCAAGCAAGCCCTTCTGCACTTCTGCAGTACTGTTGCATAACACTGGGGCTAATTTCCATTTTAAAAAATTGACCCAACAAAACAAGTTTCTTCTGACATGATCATTTAGGGTGGGTGAAGATAAAGAGCCACTTTCAAGAGACTACTTGAAAGTGGCTGAAACACTATCATGCGGAAGCACTACAATGCAGAGACACACCATTTTTTTTTTCTCTGTCATCATGACAAAACCAAAAGGTAAGCAGAGCCGCATTAGGATTTGGTGGACGCACAGTTTAACGTTAGCTTCTTAAAACCAGCGCGTACATGATTGCTTGTTCAAGTTTTGACATGTTGGGAAGCTGCATTTGGTAATTCTCAACTAAACTCAGCAAATAATAGACTCTATAGGGAACCAGGGAAGGGATCCCAGAGTCGAAGTTATGACCTCCCTCTTACAAGTACCAGTCAAGAGGTGAGCAGCACCATTTTTTTCCTGTTAAATAAATATGAAAATTCTTAATAAAAGAAAACTAACTGAAATGAAATCATACATTTAACAATAAAAAAACAAATGAACATGAAAATCCTTTTAAAAAGAAAAAACTAAAAATCTTTATAGCAATAATGATGCTTCATTTTCATCTCTGTCAATTATGCATGAGCTTTCAGGGTTCATTTTAAATGCATTAATTTTTTTGGATGACTTTACATCCATTCAAAAAAAAGGAGTACTTAACTTTTTTTAAAATTTCACTAAACAGAGTGACCTTTTTTTTTCATCTTGCTCTCGAAAAATTCCCCATATGTTAAAAAATACTAAGTAAAACAAAAACTAATATTAAAATTAATTAACGCATATATTAAAACAAAGCTAAAAATAAAACCTAATAAAACCCGATAAACTTCAAAAGTCTAAATAAAATAAAAGCTATCCTAAAAAAATCCGAAAGTATTCTAACCCAGTCTCTCTCAATTTCTCTCTCTCTCTCTCTCTCTCTCTCTCTCTCTCTCTCTCTCTCTCTCCCCCCCCCCCCCTCCCCCTCTCCCTCGGAAAAGGGACGAAGCTGCAGAGATGCTGATGGTTTGGTCGGTGCGGCGATGTGCTCGGACCGTGGCCCCACTGCGTCTCTCCGTGGCTCGGCTCCCCCCCCCCCCCCTTCCCCCCCCCCCCCTCTCTCTCTCCTGTCCTGGCTGGATGGGAGGAGCACTTCATGTGCTCTTCGTATAAGAAGTGTGCCGTGTCCAGCTCAGAGCTTCACACAGCTACTCAGGAGAAACGAAATGATCTACCCTGGCGCCGCAGCAAAATGCTGGATGGACACCTACTCCTGGGATGGTTATCGTTCACACTGGTAGTCCTTGTCTTCTACTTGCCACCGCCCAGCACAGCCTATTTCGGGTGAGTGAAGCTGTTGTCACCTTGACTGTTGTTAATTAGTTGGAGTGGCATCAATGCAGGGCAAGATTTTGAATTATTACATTTGGCTTGCCACTGCCATTTGAAAGTAATGGCAATGTAACTGTCACTGAATTGGTAAGCGTGCCTTAGTTTCACCAAAACAAAACCCAACTTACACACCGACAGAATTTTAAAAAGACAAAAAAGCCTTCAAATATTTGTTATTGATAAATTGTTTGGTTTCTATGCTAAAATATATATTTTACATTAATAAAAAAAACTTCCTCAACTTTCATTCTGTCTGTCTTCAGCTCGTCTGGCCCTAAATGAATAAAAAATCGATTTAACAAATATAAATAACCTCCGACTGAATACATACCCAGGAATAGCTTTAAATGGAAACCCAAGTCGCAGCACCAGGAGTAATGCATGCCGACATGAGTGAATTGGTTAATTTGTCGCAAAAAGTTAAAAGAAGAGACAGAGTCTTGTCATCGCAAGGTTAAAATGCACATTATAACTGTGATCGCGATGCATTTAATATTACTGAAATGGTAGTAATAATGCCCTCAAATACTGCTTTACAGCAATAATTAAATCACTACTGCTATGATCGTATTAATTTTTCAACACCGCTGTTGTGAGTGTTGCACAGTGAGTATGACAACACGGTATCATTCATTGGACAGAGTTTGTGAAAAGTCATCTAAGTATGTTTGAGTGGTGGGTGGGATGATTTTTGCTCGTAAAAACAAAACAGAGTGTATCCACAGTTGAATCCAAAAGGTGAGTGTCCATAGCTTTATACCCGCCTCAAAAGCAACAGCTGGTAACAATAAAGCCATCTGACTGACTGCACTGGACTGGTGGTGGCCCAAATGTCTGCTGTTGGGCTTGCATAAAAAAAAAAAAGAGAGAAAGCCCCCCACCCCGCCACACCTCCCGCCAATCCAGCATAAACATCACACACCTCAGGCAGCAGGAACTTTTTTTCTTTCTCAGCCATCGCTCATATGAATGAAAAATAACACTTAGGGAACATTCATGTCAATGTTTCATGAGAGTGGAGGGCAAAGGTGCGTGTCCGAGCACGTGGAAAGTAGGCTGTAAGGACTGTGACCCACCATGACCTCTGATTTAGCACTTGCGTGAACCTAAAGCTGTCAAAAATGTAGATTGCTGTACCTTAAAGAGTGCAATGACTTGTCACTGGATAGACTGTGATTCTACCATTGACTTTTATAACTCTGGAATACAACTATTACCTTTTTGGTCTTGGTGGAGGTACACAGTAATGATGGAGACCAATAATAGGCAGTGAAGATTGTACAGAAACGGTTGTCACTTAAATTATATTGAGAATTGATATTTTACTTCAATGTAAAAATAACATTTAAAACCTTACATAAGTCAAAGAGACATTTCGATTGAACTATGAGCCGCATCCTAATGGTTTCAGAACCATATACAAGCAGCTCTGGTTTGGTGTGATCAGAAATGGGTAAAAAAAAAAATCTGGCTCCAAGCTACACCTGGGTAGGCAAACTACGGTCCACAAGAGCAATTTATCTGGCCCGTTGTGAGGCTCTGAAAGAAAAAAAAAAATCATAGATCTGCTAGAAAAAGAACCCATTAAATTGAATCTACATTATATTGACTGATCATATTGTTTTATAAACGTAATATGTCCCATGGTGGACTTGAAAAGATTCCCCACCCCTGATCTACATTAGTGTATAGGAATAGGACGAAGCTCTAAGTGTCCATTGTTACTTTCCCCTTGGGTAAAAAGTTCGATGTATATTCCAAGTCATAAAAGTCACCATTTGAAAATCAGCACCTTCAGGGCTGCAACCCAAAATTCCATTTTCCAAGGGGCTAGTTAGACCTGTTGATTCGGGCGTTTGCCATCTACTGATGTGCTTTATGAGGCGACATATTGAGCATTTTTTTTCTCACAATTGAAAACACTTACCAATGTCTTAATAACAATTATATGATACACTTGTCAAAATACCCCAAAGGTCAAGTATTAAAGTACCGGTACACTTTGTTCACCCTATTTGTTATCTTGCAGAAATTAGCTAGTTTGAGCGGCCCTTTGAGTAAGCAACTGTATACTCCGCCACATATACTGTTTGGCCACCGGTGAGTCTGAATTTCCTATGATGAATGAGGGCGGAGCTTGAGCTTTGCAGCTGGAGAGTCTTGGTATCCTCACGTCATCTCGCCGGCAAGTGTATGCCAAACAGCGGGCTCGATCCGGATGGCTGGACTTTGCTGGCAAGTGTGCATATGGCTGGTGTTTGTACCTTAACATTTGTCCTCCCGCCGGCGAATGCGCGTTGCTGCTGGCTGTTTGCTTCCAAGACAACTAAAGCCCTCTAGGAGTCAGCAGCTCATACACTCCGCTGCGTCGCTCGGACACATCACCAACTGCAGACTTCACGACTTCAGGATTCAAGCAGCATAGCACCTGAAATTGCGCTCCCCTATTCCTACCCCCCGACCCCAACCCCCCAGTGCGTCACCGTCTGTAATCCCGCAGCCACACAGAGGACACGTGGTAGCCCAGATTCCCGTCTTCCTCGTCTGCTGGAAAGTGGAGCTTGGCAAGCCAGTGAGCACTGGCACTCGCATCGCCTCTAATTGCCCTAATGCTCATGTATATTTAGTCGCTCTGTTAGCATTTGTTTTCAATTGCCTCTGCGGGTCGGCTGTGCGTCTGCGGGGGAATGAGCGCTGGGTCAAATAGGAATGCGTTTGGGTGAATGATTGAGCCCCGAAGCTCAGGACCATGACGCTGTAGAAAGAGCTCGCGCAGGTGACTCAGACCCCAAAAAAGTGACCGACTGCCCAGAAATTCAACACCAGTGTCATACCGGCTCAGTCCATGACAAACAACACCAACCTGCTGGAATAAATATTCCTCCACATGGGGGCCTCCCGGGTACTGATTTACTCAAAATAGAGGGTCAACGTTGCATACCCAATTTCCAGAGTGCGGTGGAGCGTAAGTGAAACATAAACACAATCGTCTCCCGGCCACGGTCTGCGCGGCTGAGGGTGGGGAGGGATTCCTGGCGTAGTCGGGCGCCCGCTTAAATTGTCATCCTTTGCCACAAGAATGTGAGCGCTCGTTTTTCTTCCCCTTACGCCTGTTGTGGCAGGTGCTGCCTCTCCACCTAAATCCGTTATCATTTGTAATCGGAAAAAGTCTGCAGGGGCTTCATCTCTCCGAAGGACGTGATGGAGCCTTAAAGACGTCTGGTATTGGTTTAAAAGTCCAGAAAGGGTTTTTTTTTCATTCCGTGGTCTCGTAAACTGCGCTAGATTGCAAGGAGGCAATGGTTTGTTTTTATTTAGTTCATGTGAGACACGTAGGAAAAAAAAAAATCCGCCCAAGCTGAAATCACCAATCACAAGAGAGCCACAGTATCCGGCATAAACAAAACACAGGTCTCTCATATTTGCTATTGGATTACCTTTATGCTTTGGAGTAGACTGACACTGCTTAACTCTACAAACGTATGTAAAACTGGTGTAAATCAAGTTAAATATGAGTATTGAGGCCAGAAGTTGATCAATGATACAATTTCCGGGGTTGGAGAGTACATTCAAGAAAACCCTGGGGCAGTGTGGTGAACTAATGGTTAGCTAGATGTTTTTTTTTTTCTCAATGTGCTTGCGTTGGTTATCTCCGGCTTGCTGCCACATTCCAAAAAAAAACCATGCATGTTAATTTCACTTTTACCAATTGTCCGTAGGTGTAAATTTGAGTCGAAATCTACTATGTGTCCCCTATAAGTGGCTGGTGATCATTCCAAGGTGCACCCTCAGTCAGCTGGGATAAGCTCCATGAGCTCAAATGCAACCCTAATGTGGACAAGTGCCACATGAAATGGATGAAGGAAAAACTGGTTTCAGTGGACCACATATTAAAACACCTCAAGGGGGAGCCAGGTAAAGCAACAGTAGGAAAAAACCTGGCCTCAAAGTATTGAAAATAGTTTTGTTGATATACGAGCTTGGCAAAATTACAATACACTCTCAGCCATACGAACTCTGGATCACTTACTTAAGTGGGCTATGGCAAGTACAGCGGTGTACCTGCTCGGTTAGTGTGAGTGCGTCGCAGTGACTCAAGTTTATCTTTTCTAGGTCCCAATCACAAAAAGCCCTCAAAAGTGTTCGCAAGCCCACAGTTAACAAATATTAGCGACCTTTTCAAGTGTCAATGCTCACAATGTTCCTCAGAGTACTGAGCAGTGTTTTGCAAAACATTTCAAATGATACTTACTCAAATTCATAGTTCCAATACAGATGAGTTGTGCTTGCATATAACGTGAACACTCAAAAGTGGATGCCTTCAGCTTGTGACTGTTGCCACTTAAAAATGGCGCTACGAGCTACTGCCATTTTTTTTTCGCAGGTAAAGCAGATACTATTTCTGGTATCTGGTCAAGAAGGGTTTCAAGCGTGTGAAGCAGATACCGTATGTCTGACTCAAACCACTGCTAGTTGCGGGGTAGCCAATTCATTATCACCATATCATCATTACATAAGCAGCCAATAATAAACGCCCATGTTAATGTTAGCTTAACGCTGGATGCGGCGGCATAATGCTCCACAGTCTTAACATTGTTGAAGCTGTTGTCTTTCTGCTTGATAGTTCTTGCCAACGAGACTGATTGATTTTGAGAAAGATAGCTTGATTTTATTTTGAATAGAGAGATATTTTTGTTATTCAGTATGAAATCTCCTCAATTTTCCTCAATTTTTGAAGTTTGTTAGCAACGTGTCTTGTTCTGACTGATGTGTTTAATGTGGCTTGGTTTATACCCTTTCCTGTAATTCTATTCTAAAAGTTAACATAAAATCAAGGTTAATTGGAGCCAACTAGAGTGCATTTAAAAACTGGTGGGGTTGACACCTAATTATTGCTTACAAGTTTGAAAAACATTTTGTCATCACTTGTTTTTACTTTTACTTTCCTTATCCAGTTTCATCCAAAAATAATGGCTAACAAATGGGTCAGGAGGTGATTCTGGAGTGTTTTCCTCACTGCTCCGAATCAGTACCAGCAGTGTTTAAAAGTCACTGCCATGTTTCATGTTGTCATTTACTAGGCTACATGTAAACATTTCCCGAGGCGGGCTGTCCCCTCCTTCTTCTGCCTTGCAGTGGTTTCACAGGGAGCTCCTGGATGATTACGGCTCATTAGGAGCAGCGGTGTTGCCGGGCAGACAGTGGTTGGCGAGTGGCGTCTCATTACCGGGACCTTAAAAGTTGATTAGGCCTGACGTGTGGCAAAGGCGGGGAGCACGGTTGATAGGGAGGGATTTCCCAACTTCATAGGATATCCTGTGGTTTGAGCCCCACCTCAAGGGGCATCGCTTTACCCAGTAGATAGGATTCTCTCAGCACTTTTGTGTTGACATCAAACAGACGGGAGAGCTTTAACAGTGAACGGCTTTTTACGTCTTCATTGATAAAACTGGATTCACATTACGCTTTGGACATTATCTCAGTGTCGTGGCCTACTACTTATGGTAGTGGATGCTACCAAATGGGTGAGCCACTTTGCTTTTCATCACCCATTTTAAAGCAATCCAAGCCAAGAAGTCAAGTTACGATAAACAATGTTAAAAGACAAAGTACCTAAAAAGCATTCCAGCATTCCAGGTACACTGTGTGTGTGTGTGTGTGTGTGTGTGTGTGTGTGTGTGTGTGTGTGTGTGTGTGTGTGTGTGTGTGTGTGTGTGTATTCATTCATTCATTCATTCATTTTCCAAATCGCCTGTGTGTATATATACTGAATATATATATACACGCACACGCACACACACACACACACACACACACACACACACACACACACACACACACACACACACACACACACACACACACACTTGTTACCTGCCTGATGCCACTGCCAGTGCCGCAGACTCCCTTTCAAAAGTGAGAGACAATTTCAGCCTTTACAGACAGTGAGATTACCTTCCGTTTCCCAGACACATTTTCAGACCATGTCCTCAGGAACGCGCCGTGCCTCCGTGAGGTACAGCAGGAAGTACAACAATAAACTGAGTCAATCAGTAGCGTTGCTAAGCAACGGAAAGCACTCCCGCATTGTACATTTTGCTCATAAGCAAGGACCCGATGGCAGTTAGCTTCCCACGGATCGTTGTAACGAAGGCCTTTTCACCATTTTGTGGGAAAACTCTGGTCGTTATAATGAAGTTTACGTTATAAAGGTGTTCGTTGTAAGCAAATCGGCAAATGGAAAAGGAATGACTTGAAATCGGGACTTTGAAATGTGAACATTATCGTCGTGAAAACTTAAACGGGGTATGTTGAAACAAGGTTTGACGGGATATATATATATGGCATGTTTGCCGCGTCACCTTGGCTGGCTGGCTCTCGTGTACGCTTATATCTGGAAACATTAAGTTTTGTGAATGCTCACATGCATTTTTTTTATTGGTTGTTGCATCTGCGACATTGTGATGTCATTCCCTATTGATTCAAATTTTGAATTGCAGCAAAACTCAGGAATATTTACAAGATTTTTTTTTTTTCTTACTCTCAACTATTTGGCCCCTGGGTCGGACACCCCTGCTTTTGAGTAACACAAGTAGATGCAGGAACCCATATGCGGGAAGAGGTTGCCAGCACATGCGTAAAAGTAATTTAGCCTCCACTTTAGCTTATGAGGCATGAATCAAAGAATGTGAAAGATAGATTAAGTCAGGAAAAAAGTTGGTGCGCACCGTAGTTTTTTTTAATGTGGGTGATGAAAAGGCAATAAATGGCTGTGCTGAATATTTTGGAATATGACTTTGCTGAGGAGGTCTTGAAAATGTGTTTGGATGTGTCACATCAGAGAAAGTTGAGCGTCATAGGCAAGGAGTTAAAAAAGGCAGCTCCAGCTGTTGACTGCATGTTGCGCCCGTGCAGCGTCACAGGACATGAGGAAATTCCCGTTGATGTCAAACTCTCATTGGGATAATGTTTGATGCGATTTGCAGGCCAAGTAGGCCATCGTTTTGGCTGTTGTTTGCTTGTGTTTTTCCTATTTGTGGGCTTCTTTCAGGCGTGCTGACCCATATCCTGTACCCCAAATTAAGGTTTTAGATCTGGAATATTCTTTTTTGGACAGTAGAACCTCTAGGGCCCTACGATCAGTCTGGATTGAATTCAAATTCGCATCCATTTTCTATAGCGCTTGTTCTCATAAGGTTCATGGGTGAGCTGAAGCTTGTCACAGTTGACTTTGGACGAGCAACAGAGTACACTCTGGGGTGGTTGCCACTCAATCATACGGCTCATAGAGAATTTAGCAACTGCTCATATTAGGATGTAAACTCAGTCGCCCTTATAACTGCCTGCAAAAGTGTTTTCTGCTTCGCTGTTTTGCAATGAATGGAAGGGCAAAGTGGACGCCTGTGTGTAAGGGTACTCTCTATACCAGCAAGCACTTGTCTCATTCTTTTCTGTTGAAAGCAATTGTCACCGCCTCACAAGTAGTCCCAGCAATATCACGCTGCTGTGTAAAAGCCACAGGCGGTATTCCTTATACCTTATGTTAAAGATTTGATGGGCATGATCATGGATTTTCATGAGC
Source organism: Hippocampus comes (assembly GCF_001891065.2). Taxonomy (NCBI): domain Eukaryota; kingdom Metazoa; phylum Chordata; class Actinopteri; order Syngnathiformes; family Syngnathidae; genus Hippocampus; species Hippocampus comes. Next base: position 4,310,861 of record NW_017805540.1, read on the forward strand.
ACGCAGTGGATATTGTTTCTGAAAATAAAACCTAATGTCCTTTAACACTGTCTTTAAAACCCTGCCTCCAAAGAAAGGCGATTCGATATGATTTAAGGACGTTTCGATTTTAAAGGGGAATGACTCGATTCGGTTCAAATCAATGGGAGCAGTTTGAGAAGCTACAATGCACTGACTTTGTTGTTGTCATTTTACATACATATGAATGAACTTGTCAGGACTGTAAATGTTGCTCTCTCTCTCCAATAAAAGACGATCTGATACCTATCTCGATACATATTACGATGTATTTTAAAGTGGAACTTTTCGATTTGGTTCGACGTGATGCCTTAGCATCTTACTTCAAAAATGATTTTCCAATTCAATCATTTTTTTTGTTTGTTTTTCAACCTCCCTGCTATAAACATTTTAGCGTATCTGACTCGCTTATGTACAGTATGAGGATACTGGAGTGGATACTGGAGTTGCAAAAAACCTCAAAATAAAGGCAAGCCAGAGTTGCGAGAGTTTCTCTGAATGTTCTGAATTCCTGTTTCCATGCCAGTGTTATACTGAGCTGAATAATACTGAATGCCATAGCTTGACCTCACATAGCCAATTTCACGATCTTCTGATATTACCTTCTTCGGACAGCAACAATAGTTGTTGAAAGCTGATTTTTTTTTGTCGAGGGGAGCTGGCTGGCAGAATACTCTCCTCTTTCATCCACTGAGGAGTGACTGATTCAAACAGCTGCTGTTTTGTTTGCAATTCTTGTAGTCTTGCCTTAGAAAACGGGAACACGGCGTTCTGAATCGCGTCGCATTTGCAAAACCGGCAACGTCCGGGATTCTTGCTTCTGGGCCCGGCTGGTGTCAGCGCTGCGGTATGCTTGCACGCCTGACGAGTGTGAGGTGCGTTGGTGCGCTGGTACAGGCCTGCCCTGTGCCATGGCGTGGGCTGGAGCACTCGGACGGGGTGGTGGTGTTAGGAGGTTGGGGGTGGGGGTGTTCTTGAGTCACGCGGGACGCCGCCGCTCGCCCAATCTGTGCCAGTCACACAGTGAGCATAACAGAGCCGCTGACCTTCCAAGCACACAGTACTTAAACCTCTTACTATGCCACACACTCCCATTCCCAAACTACCACAGCTCTGGATTAAACAACCAGCCTCTGCTCTGACTTCAACAAAAAAATACAAAAAATTCATTTGCCAGTGAAGGCTTGGGTGTGAGAATTGTTCCATTTAAATGACAGTTTAGTAGTCTGACGAGGCCTGAGAAGACCAGCGAGGACAGCAGATGACATAACGCTGGGTCACATCCTGTTAAGTCATACGAGATAGCCGACTTCCACTTTGTCTCACACATTGTCCTGATCATGACTCAACTCATCGTGACACATACTGGTAAGCGGTCTTGCTACTGCACTCTCAGGGGATTCAGACAGGGGCCAAACTTGGATGGGAACTTTCGGTTTGTTCCTTGTAACTGGAAACGTTTGTAAATCCAGTGCTTTAAGTGGTCTAGTGCACAGCGGTAAGGTGTACTGCCAATTCCCAATTTTAGCCTCTAGTGTACCAGGATGCTTTTACAGCAGACCAGGCCTTCAGATGAGCCCACAGTATCCTCTCTTGTTCTATTTCTCTCTTGCATTTTGTGATACTGTTTGATTGCGGCTCCTGTGGGGTGTTTGCATGTTCTCCCCGTGCCTATGTGGGTTTTCTCCGGGTACTCCGGTTTCCTCACACATTCCAAATAGATGCATGGCAGGTTAATAGAACACTCTAAATTGTTCCTAGGTGTGAGTGTGAGCATGGATGGTTGTTTGTCGATGTGTGCCCTGCGATTGGCGGCAACCAGTTCAGGGTGTCAACCGCCTCCTGCCCAAAGACGGCTGGGATGGGCTCCAGCACGCCCCAAGACAATTGTGAGGAAAAGCGGATCAGAAAAGGGATGGATGGACTTTGTAATATTCATACGACTCCTTCAATAATTCAATACCTCAAAGAGACAAAACTGATCGAGGATTTTTTTTAACCCAACATGTCGCCAATGCAAAGGCTAACTTAAAAAAAAAAAGCTGACCAAGTAATACAATGACTACAGCTTGATATTGGCTTTAATTTTGAAGTTGCGTGGTGGTATGACAACTCACTTGACAAGACACAGTTGCTACCAAAATCAACACAGCGCCATCCCGAAATGATCTTCAATCGCTTATTTAGGATGCTACAACACGGTCAGTTACAAAGTAACTCATGATGCGGCCCAAGTCTCTGCTGCTGAATGCAACTAGAGGCAGATTTTCTGCAAAAATGTGCGTAACTTGATAAGTTCTTAAAAAAGGTCGTTCATTGCTAAAGATTCCACTGGATTCGGTTGTGCCCGCATTGCTGAGGGTGCATATGCATCAGAGTGCACCACTTGTTTACATCCAGCAGCCTTTGCTGAACATTTTAAGCCAAACAGTCCAACAGAATTGGAAGCCCTGGACCACGTGTAGCACAATGTCAGGATCTCTGCTTTTGCTAGAAAGAGTTTAAAAGCATTGTCCGCCACCATATTCCTACAATTTCTGGCATGGCTCGTGCTGCCGCACACCAGATGGCACTTGGGTGGGCAGGGTGGTCTGAAGTTCATCCAACATTTCCATGATTTGTGTGCCACCCAAAAGAAGGCAGCAGCAGCAGCAGCAGCAGCAGCGAGTCTTCTCGAGGTCCGCGCAATTTCAACAGGCACAAGCATAAGTGCTTCGGGACACATGTGGACGTCTGTCGTTGTTTTCGCACTGACGGTTTTGTCTGGAGGAGGCTTCGTGTGGAGCCGACAGCTGGGCGGAATGATTGACATTTGTTTGGAGTAATTGACCAGTGGGAATAAAAGGGAGAGCTGCGAGGGGGAAGTGGGTGGTCGGAGGGAGAGAAGGACGAAGACAAGGAGGAGGAGGGCGCTTGACGGAACCAACCGGCGTTGATGGAGGAGTTGGAGCTTTTGTGTTTTTATTGTAGTTTTCTTTGGCAAGGTACAATCACCTGGTGACTGACTAGCTGCTGATTGAAGGTAGTAAGTACTATTTAGTGTCTTTATATATGCAAATGTAAGCACATTCAGCTTTATAGTTTTCCCACTTTCTCCAGTACAACTGAACCAATAAAAAACTTTTTAAAAAATGGTTTTTGTAATTTCCCTCCCAAATAATTCATCCATCCATCCATTTTCTGATCCACTTATCCTCAAAAGAGTCGCAGGGGGTACTGGAGCCTATCCCAGCCGTCTTCGGGCAGTAGCCGGGGACACCCTGAACCGGTTGCCAGCCAATCAAAGGGCACACAGAGATTAATAACCATCCACCCTCACACCCACACCTCGGGACTATTTAGAGTGTTCAATCAGCCTGCCATGCATGATTTTGAAACATAGGAGGAAACTGGAGCACCCGGAGAAAACCCACGCAGGCGTGGGGAGAACATGCGAGCTCCACACAGGAAGACCAGAGCGGGAATTGAACCCTGCACCTCTGCACCGCAAGGCTAGCATGTTAACCACCCTCCCAAATAATTATTACATAAAATTTCAAAATATTAGAAGTGGATATCGATAATATTTCAAGTGAAACAATACACATTTTATTTCATTGTCATTTCCCCACAAATAATCAGTAAACGCAAAATTCATATTCAATATATTTATTCAATACTTGTGGCTAAATAATATTTTTAGTTAATGTTGGATCAACTATGATTTATTTAGAAATATTCATTGTTATTTTGTCTTTTATTCTCATGAGAATTTAAAAATTCCGTTTTTAATCCGACTGTTCTGTTTTGTATTTATTTTATTTATTTATCCGAGATGGATGGATGGATAATGTGTTGCTCTAGATCTATCAAGAAAGATCAATTGACGGATAATTGACGATATGTGCCTGTATCAACAGATAACACTGGTCAACAGCAAATAACTGTTGACTCAGATTTTAAAGATGTCTTTACCTTTTTCACGCACATCAAGTCTTTGAGATACTGTTGTTTTGTTTTTCTGTCTTTAAATTTGACCTATAAAAGCTAGTGCAATACGAATTTTACCATTCATTTATTATCCATCCATCCATTTTTTGATCCGCTGATGCTCACAAGGTTTGTGGGGTGTGCTGGAGCCGATCTCAGTTGTCTTCGGGCAGTAGGCGGGGGACACCCTGAACCGGTTGCCAGCCTATCGCAGGGCACACATCAACAAACAACCATCCATGCTCACACTCACACCTAGGAACAATTTAGAGTGTTCTATTAACCTGCCATGCATCTATTTGGAATGTGCGAGGAAACCGGAGTACCCGGAGAAAACCCACGCAGGCACGGGGAGAACATGCAAACGCCACACAGGAAGGCCGGCGCTGGAATCGAATCCGGTACCTCTGCACTTTGTGGTCGACACACTCACCACTGCACCACTGGGCTGCCATTTATTGTCATTAATCTTTTTATTAAAACCTGATACATGAATGAATAGATTATCTATCTCTCTGCCCACCTACAAGACACTGATTTGATGCAATAATAAATAAAGCACAATAAATTGTGCGGAACCTCGACTCGAAGTACCAGCCGAGGGTGACTTCCAGAAAGGGAGTGATGATGGTCAAGGTCAATGAGGGATGGAAATGGAAAATGTATGGAGAGCCAACGTCATGGCCGATGGGAGGTGCTGACATGCGGAGAGAAAGAACTAAACAAACTAGCGAGTGATAGACTGGGGAGGAGGTGCACAAGGAGTCTGTCGAGGCAAGTGTGTGAATGGAAAAACAAAGCTTCACCAACTTTTTTCTTTTTCTTTTTTTTCCCTTTTTTTATACATCGGTGTTATATTCCGTGTGTAACTTCTGTTGCTGGGCCAACACCTCAAACAAAAACACCTGAGGAAAAACGCTCCGGGATGTGAAAACACGGCGAGGTGTCCTGAAGATCTTCGCAGGGAGCGGACGCCACTTGGCTCGAATCACATGAGCGCGTCTTTGATAAGAGGGCCCCTTGTGTGTGTTTTGAGGTGAATATAGCTGTCAGACGTGACACGTGGCTGCGTGTTCCTATTCTATTCTGTTTATCCTCATGACGGGAATGCTAATTGTGGTGTAGATTAAAAATTGGACAAATTGCATATGATAGATTACTGCTAGGATGTTTAAAAAAAAAAAAAAGCTTTTTGTATCGCTTTGCAGAGTCTGTTTCTCCGTGGAATGCCGTCCCGCAGCAGTGTGTGATTAGAATGAACAGATGAGGCCAGGTTTTTGTGGCCTAAAAAATTGGGAAATTTGTGTTTGGTTGTAAGAATGCTTCTTGGCAATAAACGAATACTGTTGGCCACCAGGTGGTGGTTTCTGGGCTTTTTGACCAAGAGGTTTGGACATTTGTGCTTGTTAGATTATTTCTATGTTCAAAGAAAACGTTTTGTCAGTAATTTCAAGACTTTTGGATTTATTTGATTTCTCTTGGTGGAATGTTATCCTGCAGCAGTGTCTGACCAGCATGAGAACTTGTTGCAAAAATTTCACCTTTGACGTATATGTAAATCCTCTCCATCATCGTGTCTCTCTTTTATGACACTCTTGTCATAGATTTAACATGTCAAATGTGTTGATGAATCACAAGGTGCTTGTCTCATACATTTCTCAGGGTCTGAATTTTTTTGTTTGTTTGTTTGTTTGTTTTAGGAGCTTAGACAATTTTGTGACACATTGTGATCGCAACTAAAAGAGATCCAATATTGCCATTGCCTAGCTATTTTTAATGTTTTTTTTTTTAATGTTCCTGGGTAAATGCTCAAACCATGGTTGGCCAAGACTTTTCTTCGCCCCTTAAAAAAAAACGGCAACTGACGTCGACCACGCCCCTCATTAGAATTCCCGTTGACGACATTTCACGTCAACGGCGCGCAAAGAGTTCAAAGAATGGGACAGAGTGAAAGCCGTTCCACAGCTGTGTGTGAGACCAGGCTGCTCACCTGCATGAGCATCTGTCATTGTTGTTGTAGCTGTGTATGGTTCTTTTTACACTTTGACGCTAAGAATGGAGCAGAGTGAGAGGTTGTTCCACAGCGGTGTGTGACCAACATGAGCAGGTGGCGTCAACTTGTCCTCTAATGAGTCCCTTGACTGTTTCACAAAAGAATCATCGATAAGTTTGACAATAAGTCTTGTTTCTTACTTCGTGCTGATTCGTGCACTCAAAAATCATGTCGATTTCCAGATATTTCCAGAAATTCCTCAGGGATCAATATGGCATCCAAACGCCAATTTCCGAACTTCCGAAGTTTATATATGTGCGCGCCAAGCCAAAGAAGTGTCGTCTGAGGAAGACCTCTTTTTTTTTTTTTCAGCGTTGCTGCTCATTTGAGCGCCGGCTACCATCATACATGTGTTTCTTCTGTAAGTATGCCGGGAGAGAGAGCAGCCGGTGTCAAGACGCAGCTTGCCAAGTTTCCATTTCAAAATCCGTAGCTGTCAGACACGTTACAGCAAGGCAAACAGGCATTGTAAAAAGGAAACCGTTTGACCCAGTCCGAAAGCCGATCCCCGATGCCTCGTCCGCTTTCGATTGGACCGCTCGCGTTCTCAGGCATGCGGCGCACACGCAACCCTTAAGACAATATCGCGTAGCACATGGAAGCCATTAAGTCCGTTGGAATGAAAGTGAGGACTCTGGGGGAAACACTTCACTTGGTTATTTGACTTAATAAAACAAATGTCTTGTTCAAGAACCCTGGCGACTTTCGCCCGAGCGCTGATAGTCTCGTCTGAAGGGCGGTAATGACATCGCAAGTGGATCGGTGGGTTGCTTTCGCTTGGTATTTAGCAATAATGTGGTCAAGTCTCTGGCCTGCCTGCTTGTTTGCTGGTGTGGCGCTTCGCTTAACTTGACGTACGCGTCTATGGAGAGCATGAGGATCGTGTTGTGAATGGTGGTACAGGTGGAAGCTCGGGGCCACAGCAACAGTTTGGACACGTCAGTGTTCGAAGAAAGGCAAGTATACTGAAGGCGTTTCCTGACCAGAGTTCATTAGGAGACCGCTTGTCAAGCTTACTGATCGGAATGGCTCATCATTGATTCCACAGGCGGAACTGTCATCCAATTGCCAGCTTCCAACATTAGTTGACACTTTCAGAATTTGACAAAATAATTTGGGTGAGAGTCAACCCAAGAAGTTGATCTTGCGTATAATGTGAGGCTCACCTCTGACAAATCTGTTGTCGTCATTGCACTACTTTGTTGTTTTTCCTTGGTTGTATTTTCTCTCTCTAGCTCTCTCTCTCTCTCCACAGTATCTTCCTATCGGGCCTCAAGATGTGTTTTTCGTTTATGACAGAATTCCGTTCCTACGACGGCGACGTAACTTGAAGTCGGAATGTACCGAAGTCTATCACTACCCCACGTTAACAAAGTAATCAAGTCACAGTTACAGTGACTATTTGTCCAGAAATATAAAAAGTATGATGTGTCTTCTTGAACAGGCGTTCTTCTGCTACCGTGTAAACTGGATGGTTAAATCCGTTAGCTCAAAACTCCACAAAGGGAAATTGTTTAGAAATAGAAAGATACTGTACCGGAATGTATTGTTTGTCACCACAGATGTTGCGCTGTAACCATGCAGCTATGATCAGGTAGACTTTGGTCTGCATTCGTTGTCATTGATCAATCAGCAAGGTTAAAGACACCATAAGACTTACTGTAGTGTGCCATTTGATTCAATGCAGCGTAAATGAAGCGTAAAACCTCCCGCGGTGGCACTTAGTCCCAACACGTGTGCCTTTGTGACTCTCTGCAAATCCATTTATTCTTTGGTTTCACTCGAAGGGTGCAAAGGTTGCCAGAGATTAGACATAATGAGCGGCTTGGCTGCCAATGCTGTCAGTCGCCGTGACCGAAATGGTCACAGGCCGACTGTCGTGTCCCCTCGCGTGCGTGTTTACGCAAGCGGCGCTGCGCTCCCGCGACCTCAGAACGCTGGTCTTCGGGGGCCTGCCAGCTCTGCGGTGGGGCCCCGCTTGTTTGTTTTTGTATACGCTTCCCTTAAATAAACTGAGGAGAGGAGTGCGAGTGCGCCACATGTTCTGTGTGCAGCTGCAGCGCGAAAGATCCCGAGTACCGTGAATTCTCTGTATTTGTACGGGGATTCTATAATGAGAGTGTAAATCCTGTGGTATGGCCCTGTTTAAATCTGTACAACACAGCTGTGAATGACCCCCCCCCACCCCCATCATATCATTGCATATTAACTTGTGCTCACCATCGCATTGCTCGCTTGTTGTTGTTTTGAAAGCCTGTCCATCATTGCTCAATTACTTTTCTTCTTGGTAGGGTCCAGAAGTATTTGGACGACAACAGAGCCGTTGTTTATATTTAATGCAGAGCGCTTTCCTTGTTTCCTTTCCCGCATCCCACACCATTCATTGGCTTTTAAAAAAATCTTTAATAAAATCCAAGACATAGTAGATAGAATATGAATTGATTTTTAGATGATTCAACATAAAGGAGGTCACACTGGCCAATGAACAATGTAACAAACAAACACAAGTAGGGGGTCAAATGAGATTCAAATTTTAATGTCTCCCTCATATAGAAGCCCATGTATCACTCCTCATGAAATAAACTGGTATTAAGGGCAGTTAACTCAATGCGTAGACACGATTGCTCTACCGAACCCACATGCACCCCTTTGCTCACCAAAACAGCAGTACTGAACATCAGCAATCACTCAGGGGAATTAAAGTGAGTTCCCCTCACAGCATTCAAAATGATCCCACGTTACATGTGTCTCCAGCGAGGAAGAATTTTCCTGGGGACTCTGAAATATCCGTAATGTTGTGTGCATCTTCAAAAATCCTTTGGTGCTTCATCCACTTTAGACAGCTCAAACTGACTCCTTTGTAATTTGCTATTGTTTATACACGGACTTGAAATACAGTGGTACCTCTACTTCCGAAATTTCTTCACAAGAAAATGTTATAAGTAGAGACGCATTTTCCATGTAATTGCCCTAATTGGTTCCAAGCCTCCCAAAATTCAGACATAAATGTTTCCTACTGCATAAACATGCATCAAAATATGTAACAAATACATGTTACAAATTAGATTATTGCATAATAAATGAGAGTTGTGCATAATGTAAAAAACAAAGAATAGAGTGAAGAATAAAAATGATGGTCATTTAACTTTTAACTGCATCTTCATTGTTTTTTGACCTCTTTAGTTCATGTTCTCTCTCAGAAGTGGTTTTTGCCTGGCATTTTGTAAAGAACTGATCCAAGTATGTTTGCTTTTGTCGGCTTTTAACAATCCTTCGAAAATGTCCAATGCAAACATTAGCATAGAACACTTTTTATGGGTGACTAACATTTACGTAAAACTATCGGAACACCTCATGGCCCAAGGGGCGAATGCAGAGGACGCTGCATGGACACATATCTATGCATCTACACACATAGACACATACGATAGAAGTCCCTCTTAGCTGATGGGGTGCCAGGATGATCGGTAATAGCCAATGGCAGAGCAGCTATAAGTTGCATTCAGGAAACTCGGAGCTGCGATCAGCAGACCACACTGTATTTTTACCTTTTGTATCTTGAAACTTTTTTCGTAACAAGAGGAAATATTTTCCTGTTGAGACGTTTTGTAACTTGAAAATTTCATATGAGGAGACGTTCATAAGTAGAAGTACCACTGTAGATTAATCATGAGCCCATCTCAACTTAGATGCTAACCCAAACAGCAGCTGTCACTATAAAATAAATTCAAGTGTGTAGTCTATCTGCATGATGTAAATGAGTGTATTAAAAATGACTTGAAGACGAGACTAATGTCCATATTTGTTCTTGTTCCGGGGAGTTCTACAACTACTTTGTTCCGCCTAGTCTGCCTTACATTCACCAACCCTCTCTTCCATCTGCAGTTAACTCAATAAACAACCTCGACAACTCCTAGCGCAAGAGATTAATTAAACACGAGCTTCGCATCAGCCCCTTCTATTCCAGATAATCTGCCTAGCAACAAGTGCCCGGGAATATGTGAAGCGCGTCCAGAAAAAAAAAGGAAACCAAGCAATTCTGCTGATGGACATTGCAGCATCTGCTGGATAGTTCTCCTTTTATTTCTGTTATAAACTTTTATATTGAGCCTCCAGTGATTTGCGTTGTCTGAGCGATTTATAACTGGAACTTGGAAGGGAACTTGGAATTTTAAAAGGCATCAGAGAGCATGAGAGCGTTCTGAAGTGTTCCTGGTATGTACGCGTACCTAACCGATTGATACCTCACCAGTTTTCTTCAGACAAAAACAGCATTGACAGGTTACATTCCTGCTCACTTGCCTATTTTTGTGTGTTTTAGGCTGACAGGTAATGAGCCGCTGTCTATCCTGCCATTGAACTCTCTACCGGAGGAGAGCGTGGGCCGGGCCCACTACAAGCTGTGCGACCGGCTCAAACTGGAAAAGAAGCAACGCAGGATGTGCAGACGTGACCCAGGCGTGGCTGAGACCTTGCGAGAGGCCATCACCATGAGCGCCCAAGAATGCCAGTATCAGTTCCGCTTCGAGAGGTGGAATTGCACCTTAGAGGGGCGTCACAGAGCCAACATGCTCAAGAGAGGTATGGGACAGAATCTTTCAATCCATGCATTTTCTATAGCGTTTGTCCTCATGAGGGTCACGGATGACCTGCAGGCTCATCCCAGGTGACTTTTGGGCGGGAGGCAGGGTATACTCTGGACTGGTCACCAGCCAATCGGAGGGCACATTGAGACAGACGCTGACATTCACACGGACGGACAACGCAGAATCTTCAATGAACCTAACATGGATGTTTTTCAATTGTGGGTGGAAGCCGGAGCACAGAGAAAAACACATGCAAGCACAGGGAGAACATGCAAACATAAAGGAGGGGCGGAGCCAAGATTCAAACTCAGAACCTCTGAACTGTGAGGCAGATATGCGATCCAGTGGTCCACTATGTAGCCCAGGATAGATTTAAATAAGGCTGAATTTAAGAGTGTTTTTTGGAAATGTTACGCAACAACCAAATATGTGATTTGCGCTCTCTTGAGTGTATCAAAATCGGCAAAGGATTGGGTTAGAGAAATTTTGAACAATATTTATCTTGAAAATGTGCATATTTTTAGATGTGATTGATTTTATTTGATTGATTGAACATTTTTATTGAACATACAATAACAGATTGACAAAAGGCAAGCAAAAGTTATAAAAGGAAAAAATAAAAAAAGTAAGTAAAACAAACATCACATTTTCGGTTTGTATATATATACACACACACACAGACACACACACACACACACACACACACACATATATATATATACACACACACACATACACACTTATAGATATAATTATCCTATTTATATCAATTGTCTCATATTCATTATAAATACTGCATTTCTTGAATACATTTTAATGAGTTGATCAAAAATGTGAAATGTGAAAATATATTTGCGTCAAAATACTGTTTTTTTCTCAAACAGTAGCAGTCCAGCTTATACATGCCATACTCTTGTGCATCAAAAAAAGTGCCTCAATCAAAATGCCTTGCTTCTCCCATGAGGATTAAAAACACGTAGTAAGATGACCATTTCTTTTTTTTTCTCTATTAAAATTTTACTGCCAAGCCAATTTAAACATGGTTGCTAGCCAAAACAGCAGCACCTATTAAGACATGGGAACAGTCTGTCATTAAATTAAACCACCACATTTCCTGCGTAGAGTTGTGCCGCAACAATTGAAATGACTTGTGTTAAATTAGCAGTTATGTTGCAAGGCAAATTTGAATTAAAAACAACTTTTTTTCAAAGATCCAATTGTTATTCTCTTCGATTGATTTAGCATATTTTCCATGTTAGTTATTGAATAGTGTGATTCGCAATAACCATGGGAATTTTTTTTTGTTGAACAAAAGAAACTGGGGGCTTGCATTCATAAAAAAAAAAAAAAAAAAGTTTAAAATTCTTCAGACAATTGCTTTCCCCAGGATTCAAGGAGACCGCCTTCCTGTATGCCATTTCTTCGGCGGGTTTGACGCACGCCATGGCCAAAGCGTGCAGCGCGGGCCGCATGGAACGCTGCACGTGTGACGAGGCGCCCGACCTGGAGAACCGCAAGGCATGGCAGTGGGGAGGCTGCGGCGACAACCTGAAATACGCCAACAAGTTTGTCAAAGATTTCCTGGGCAAGCGCTCCAACAAAGACTTACGCGCACACGTGGACATGCACAACACCAACGTGGGCCTGAAGGTGAGTGTTTGTATTGACATTTGATGACCAAAGTGGGTTGTGGAGTGCAAAATATCCCAACATTGCTGTAATCGTTTGGACCCATCTCGATCTAATCAGTCTTGTTTGAGCATTCTAAATGCAGACACACCCCTATGAGGGTCAACAGTTTCCCGCTCGGCGACTGTGATTTATTCGTTGATATGATTAAAGAAAAAAAAATCATTAAAAGCGAAATCATTATTGTACTCCGACGTGGCTGGGGTGTTTTTAAATCATCATCATAAAACAGGCAGAATATTTTACAGTAAAACTCTGTACTTGTATTATACAGGGTGTTCCAAAAGTCTTGGGCACATTTTGACATTGAATATCTCGGAAACTATTAAGGATATAAAAACTCATCTGGTAAAATCAGAAAGCTTGTAATCTCAATTTTTACATGGAATGTTCAAAGATGTTCAATGTGAGCACCATTGGTCACGCGACACACATCAAGCCGAGTCAAATTCTTGCAGCATTCATATTGTAAAATGACAAGAAAGTTATTGCATCACACCCTCTTGAAATGAGCCATGCTAGAATTTCCCGAATGGTGATCCCACTGAATCCAAGCGAATTGTTTCAGTTTGCAACGAACCGACCTTGAGGCGCATCGCACCCTATGTATCGAGATACATAGGGTGGTGTGAGATACATTGGAATTGTCTCTTGTGGGAGGGATGCACAGCCCTACTATCTCCGTGTATCTTCCAGATGACTGGTCGACCGGCGTTCGTGACTTTAGAGTCCGATTCAAACCTCTGGCTGAGAAGCTATCGTAACAATCTTCATTTTCACTCAGTGCTCCTTGTCAAACAGCGCAAACAAATGTGCCACATCAGTCCCAGATCCACATTCAAAGTCCTTGTCCGGCATAGGGTCCACTCAAAAGTATAAAAGTCACCAATGGTTACTGTATAAACGTGTGCTCAGCAAGGTCGTAGGTCAGATTGAATCCAGCTGCATCTAACTGAGCAAGGGGTGGTGCACACTCCGGACAGGTCAACAAAAAAATCAAAAACATTCACACCAATGGAAAACTTTGAAGTCTTGAATGAAGCCAACGAGCATGTTTTTGAAGCAACCTGAGCCAAAAGGCAAACCAATGACAATCTGACAAATATCAAAGTCGTTTTGGCACCCGAACCGTAACTACCGGTACTCCGATTCAAAACATTTCCATCGTAAATGTGCTCACTCTTTCAAAGTGCTCGTTTGTCAGTGTTTTTCTTATCAGATGTACCGTGTACAAATACGCTGCTGAGATGGAAAAAAAAGTTGTCAGTTTGGATTGTAAAATACAAGGACAGTTGGACTCAACGAAGCCAAAGCAAACTAAGTGAGTGGAATGTGTTACTTTCTGCAAATTAGCCTGAAAAAGAGCTAGACTGTGCCGCAAAACAGGTGGCCCAGACGTCCCATTTGAGGCCTTCCTTTGTAGCTCACCTCTCCAAATGTTATCCCAGGGGGAGATTCGATCTGCGATTAAACATTTACAACCATTTTTTTTTTTTTTTTTGCCAAGTTTTAGGATCAATTCGCAAGAGGACTGTCGTGGAATGTGCGGGCCCCCCCCTCCCCAAAAAGCTGACCTATCGCATTTTCTCGACCTGTTGCCGTGATAAATGTCCACTTCCTGATCTCTTTCGCAGTCACAGAGCAGAAAGTGAGGTGCGATCCAAAATCCCCTGGTCTGAGACAATGTGTTATTGTCATTGATTCGCAGACGCTGATTGCTTTTGACGGCTTGCGGTCTGACTTTTTTGGCCGGGGCGCGAGGATGGGAAGGCTGCACTTTTTTTGTTTAGTTTGTGACCATTTCGCTTCTATAGAAGAGAACGTTTTTTTGTCACGGTGATGGACTGATTACAACGTTCAAGGTCGGCTCGTACCTTGGCTTTAAAAGTGTTTGTCATCTTAATAATAGGCACTGACTTTGATTAAAATACCACGTGTATGAACCCAAAGACTTGTACCAAAAAAGAGGCACTTTCATCTTCCTAAACCACACCCGTTGACCCACTCATGACAGACTCCTTTTAATTTTCTTTAGTGCTTATCCTGTTCAGTAACCTGGAACCAATCACAGCTGAGCTGAGGGTGAGAGGGCCAGGCAGTCTTATTTAAATCAAATCAAACTCATAATACCCAAACTACATGGTTTTACAACCCTTACGTCTTGTTCCGCTCTAATCAGCCTGTTTTAAAGGCCAACCCTGTCTGATGCAAGTTAGTGACTATACCCGTGCCCATATACTGCTGGGCCTAATGGCGAGCATGGCTTTCATTACTGTGATGACCACGGGCAGAACCCAGAAGTGTGGGCAACAAGCAAGTGTCCGTGAAGACAATAAAAGCACTTTCAACCAAATTGTAAAACGATCGTGATAAAGCACAGATTTCTGTAATACAACGAGGATTTCTTTGGCAGACAGATACATTGCGCAAGATATAACTGCATTATTTCTGGTGTGCAGGTCATCAAGGCTGGTGTGGAGACTACCTGCAAGTGCCACGGCGTCTCCGGCTCCTGCACCATCCGGACCTGTTGGAGACAGCTGAAGCCCTTCCACGAGGTCGGCAAGCAGCTCAAGCAACGCTACGAGACCTCGGTTAAGGTGGGCAGCTCCACCAACGAGGCTACGGGGGAGGGCGACATCTCCCCCTCGGGCCGGAGCCAACCGCAGCTGCAGCAGCAGGCGCCTCCGCTCCTGCAGCTCAACGAGCAGATCCCCCGCACCATGAACCTGCTGCACATCGAGGACTCGCCCAGCTTCTGCAGGCCCAGCAAGTACTCGTCGGGAACGGCCGCCCGCAAGTGCTACAAGGACAAGAACTGTGACGCAATCTGCTGCGGGCGGGGCCACAACACGCAGAGCCGGGAGGTGACGCGCCCTTGCCAGTGCCAAGTGCGCTGGTGCTGCTATGTGGAATGCAAGCAGTGCACGCAGAGGGAGGAAGTGTACACCTGTAAGGGCTGAACGCCATCACAGGAGTGGTGACACTGATAAGCACTTTGAGGGATTTTCTTTCTTTTTTTTTTTTTTTTTTTTTTTTTTTAATTCAAAGACATCATTTTTCTCAGACAACTGGGTGAACATCTCAAGCCTTGACCAGACCCTTCTTACTCAACAAGCCGTTTCACGTGCAAGCATAGTCAAGAGACTGACGAAAGAAGAAGGACGACGCATGTGTGTTTGTATCCGCTGACGGGGATGCATCAACGACTTCCAACAAAAACACAGACAGGGTGTAAGAATTTTACTCTACACGCACATATCTACGCGCGCACACATCGTGTGTTTGCATATGCATGTAAATAACTTTATAAAAGGGTTTATGTATATAATATATATATATATATATATATATATAGTTCAGCCATTATACAAGCCACTAATCTAATTTTATGGTAAAACAAACCACTAACTGCACAGACGCTTTGCTGTTTGTGCGAACGTTCCCGCCTTTTGGAAACTTTAAGTATGAATGTTTCCTTCATGTGGCGGGGAAAACAAATCCAAACTTTTTTTTTTTTTAATAATGTAAAAGATCAATTGCAGCTGTAAGTTGCAATGTCATCATAACTGGACACTTTCTTCGAAACACCTGCGCGACACGAAAGACCCAATTAAGGAGCTGTATCCACAATTGTGGCTTTCCAAAGATAATGACTCTCACAATGATTACCATCGTGGCGGTTGTGTCATGCTTCAATCATTGGGCTGAATTGGAGCATCTCATCCCTTCCTATCAAAGTGAGAAAAGGCCCAATTATCAGACGTTTCCTGAGTGATGACCCTTACGTGCGGTTTGTATGAAGGGTCATTTTTCCTCCCCTTATCTGCAGGCAAAGGACGTCTCAATAAGATTATTGATTATGATTATGAACTTGTTGTGTGTTGATGTATACACACAGAACACCCCGCTTTACCTTATTTCACTACACGATATTAGAAACGGGAGTGTGACGCAGTGCCGTTCTACAGCACCAACTGCAGCAATAAATAATGTTAAATAAATACACAGTGGGAATTGTGGTTGGGCGAAATGTTTTGGACAATTCTACGTGGGAACAGTTTGGGGGTAACATTCTCTTTTCTGTTCCCTGGGTGGGATCGGCACAGGTGTACCCAATATCGTGACTGACGGGCAGATGCAAATGAGGAATACAAATACAGTACGTCCCTCTGCCTTCATCCGAACAATGTTCAGGGAATAAGTCAGACCACTACGATTGTTTGGGGCAACCATCCATCATGACGACAGTGGCCTTACTAGATAACTGGACGGACGTAGCCAGCATATTAATATCGTTGAGCCATCTTCCTCATTCGCATAATCAACCCAGTCATCTGATCCCCTGATTGTAGACCATGACGATAAAGACTTCTGTATCGTCTGCAATTAGGTTCTGGTAATCATTGATCAAATATACAGTATATATTGTAGGAACTTGTGTATACCTTGTTTGTGACTACTGAGTGAGGGGGGGACCCAGCTTTGTATGATAGCGCTCATTCCCACACTGAAGCCTCAAAAGCCCTTTAAGGTATATATAAATATATTTTAAATCTATATTTATGGATGCAGCATATATATATATATATATATATATATATATATATATATATATATATATATATAAAATGTAAATAGGTTTCTTTTCCTGTGGTTAAAAGGCACATGTTCAACTATTGCAAGAAACGAGCTATAGTGGTACCCTGCAGTTTTCTACAACAAAAACGGGAGGCAATGTTTGAAGTCATATAAAGATTATTAACGGTCGTACAGTTAACAGGTCAAATACCAAAATGTTAGAAACATTAAAACTCTCAGTAAACACTCCCGACTCAAATGAGAGCACACAATGTAGCATTCTACTGGATATATTTACTTGCTCCTTGTCAAATGTCACATGGGCAAAGTTTAAAACATAAACATACACATGAATAACACTCCACTTTTCGATCACACATGACAAGCAGCTAGCATGAGAAGTAAACATAGCAATCCACATCTTTACTCACTGCTCCTTGTCCAATGTCAAGTCAAGTCAAGTACAACTTTATTGTCAAATGTAAAATGTAAAATGTTTAAAATGTAACCCTTAGTATCCCACCGTTTGTTTACGAGTGACAAGCACGTGGCAGCCCGCCATGATGGCTAGCATGAGAAGCTAATGAAGCAGTCTACAACCATACTTGTCCGACAGCGCAAATAGACGGATTCAAATGCACCTCACCACTCACATGAGATCTGAATCTAAGGCTACATTCACACTGCAGCGGAACGTCGATTTATTTAAGTTTTTTGCCTACATGTGACACATATCTGATTTCAGTGTGAGCAGTACAATTCACATTTTTTCAAATCCGACTTGGGACTCTTTAAATTATGGATATAAATCGAATATGTATGCGATGCGCAGTATGAACGCTCATCCACACACATCCGGCCTAGACATCAACAGCACAATATGTTCTCTGCACTGGCGGTTTTGATCGAGGGCTTGGGAGACTACTGACACTGTGCGTAGATCTGCAAAGTTGATTTGAGTAACAGTTGTTTAATCCCACTTGAAAAATGCAAACAAGCATAAAGCGAATATTTGTGGTGATAGTTGTAATTCAGCCACGCAGACGCTACGTGCAGCATTGACAAGATGTCATCTTCAGTAGACGTCTCCATTCAATGAGGAGATCGATGAGCGTTGACTCATATCCCCAAAGTATTTCCACCTCTTCCCGCCTTGTTACTCTAGCGATATGAGATGATAAAATGAACCTGTACATGCGGGACCAATTTTTTTGGAAGTTGGAACCAAGTTAAAATCAGGAAGGGCAGAAACTGATGAACTCAAGTTCAAGATACAGAATAATTCAAATCAATGTCCCTTCTTTGGGTGAAGTGGATCAATACCTGCAAAAAGTTCTGCCTCGGGACGAACAACAGGAAGTAGAAACCTAACAAAATAAAATTGGTAACTAACCACATGGCACTGAAATACTTTTTTTTTCCATACAAAATCGAAACCAAAGTTGTTTGCTGCGGCTGAGAAAGGTTGCAGCTGTCAGTCCTGCACAGTAGACAAAAACATCATGTCAAAAATACCAACCAAATGTAATCATAGCTAACCCAGAGTGCTAACCCAGACAAAAAAAAAAAAAAGCACAGCACAAACATGCTCTAATGCTCGACACAAGTCATAAAAAGTTGGCTGACAGAGACTGAGTCCTCGTTTGGATACAAAAACCACGAGTAGAAAACCGAACAAACTTAAATTGGTAGCTAATCACATAACGCTTCGACACTTGGATAACATTAAATCAAAACTTAAGTTCTTTGTTCATTAAAAAAAATGGCCCATGCCAGTTTGAGAGTTCGAGCTCCTAAAATAATAACAGGAAGTCGAAACTTACCGAAATATAATGGTAACATACTGTACCTAGAGGTCAGCTAGCTCAGAAAAAAACAAAACAAAAAATACATCCAGGGGGTAACTACTGTAATATGGATTCAAATGCATGTCACCCGTCACACAAGAGCCAAATCAAAGTTCTGTTTTCACAAAAAGTTGGACAATACAAGCTGTAGTACTAGCTTGGAAACAAAAACAGAAAGTAGAAACCTACCAAAATGACATTGGTATTTAGCCTAAGTACATGAGGCTTAGACATTTTGGACGCACAAACTCTAAAGTCCTTTGTTTACCCCCAAATTGGTGAGTACCGCTGGAGAGTCCTAGCTCACAACAAAAAATGTGAAGTGCAAACCGAAACTTATAAATCCTTTGATGCTGGATGAAATGAGGTCTCGTGAGCTGCTTGACGTTGATTGTGTGAACTTCATATGTTTCGTCCAAATGTCGGTTTGGGGCATTGGAGCTACAGGGTACCACTGTATTGATTCTAATCATAGATACTGCACCGTGACGCCGTGGTCGAGAATTTGAAGCATTTCGATAAGCAAATAAAAGACACGGAGAAGTTTGCACGCTACATGCAAACCATAATAACCATGCAGCGCAAATGCCTCCTTGCCACAGCACACTTTTGGTATGTGCTCAGCCCCCCTCCACCGAGAAAACACCAACTTCTCTTGGCAGGTGAACCCGTTGAAGACAAACAGGAATACCAAATGCCCACTGAGTGCATTCTTTTGGCTTTGCTTATAGATTGCATATAAGGAGAATAATGCAGCAAGATGACCATCATTCTCAAAATCCAAAACTCTGCACTGTTTAGTGAGCAAACATGTAAAAAAAAAAAAAAAAAATCTATTTTGTAAAAATAAATAAATAAATTATTTTTTAAATATATATGAGCATGTGTTTAGTGTAAATATGACTAAACTGATTTTGTATCCTGTATTTTGTATTTTTTTTTTGGTTGGTTTTCAAAAAGCATGTATTCATATGCAAACTTCTGTTTTTCAAAGCACTAACAAAATCCTAACAAATGTGTATTCATGTGCACCACCGCCGCATTATCTCCATTGGATTCGATCTGTTTGTATAATCTACTATTTTCGTGAAAAGCCTTTATATAAAATGTTGTCACTTTTACAAGTACTTTATATTTTTTTGTTAGGGTTTGTGCAGTGCGTCTACAAACACACACCCCGATACCAGCACACCAACAAAGTCATGTCTTATAGGAACCCTAAATTATTGTCCTCTACCTCATGTGTATAGCTCGTAGACGTAAGCAGATCACAAATGACTGGTAAGAATGTATTTAAGTTATTTAACATCTTTGTATAACAAAGGCGAGACAAGAAATCTGAAATAATAAAAAATGAAATTTTAAATTATATCTGCATTTTCCTGGTGAGTCATTTGTCTTTGAGTAACATGCGAAATGACAAAGGTCAACAGAAGTATTTACAGTTGTCAGTATTGTACTAGTAGGGTTAAGGCAGAGTGGTCATACCCATATACACACACACACACACACACACACACACACACACATCCATTAATGGCGGTCCGATTATTCGGCCGATTTCCATTGAGATGTATGCATTCAGCATCTGTCAATCAATGCCACTGAAGGCCCAGGTATCGAATGCCAAGAATTACTATGATTGCAATACGCCAAAAATTGGGACTAAACGTTACCTGTAAGATGACAGACGCAATTGTTGTGGCTATTTGCTCCATGTACAGCACTTTGTATACAGCGATGGCTGTTTTAAAGTGCTCTATAAGTACAGTTGAGTTGAGTTGAGTTGAATTTTCATGTAAACTCATCATGGCAGCCCACCTCCTATGATTTTTCGACCTTGGCGTCAAACAAAGTCAGCGTGAAATCAAACGCATGACTCAGCTTTGGCTTTTTACGCAGCGCACAGACATACATTATATTACTATGCCGGCTGGGGAATTACCCCCGCGCCGGAGCGCTATTATTAATTCAACATTCCCCTCCTCAGCAGGCGAAGGGGAGATTTCGGGGAGTTTTCTCTCTCAACAAAACGTGGCTTATAGGAATTGAAATGTTGAGCTTTATCCAAAGCAAGACATAATTATTGGATATCTGTGCTAATACGGGAATAGCAAATCCCCATGACACGTGTACCCTAAATTAGCAGCTTCGGGAGCGTCTTCGTCGGACTCCCCCTTGCTCGTTTCCTGCCCCCTCTCTGGTACCAGGCTGCTAATACGCGCTGGAACTTTGCGCTGTAATCTAACAAAGTTTTGACAGCTGTTACCATGGAGGAAGTGGGCGCAACTGAAACACACACACACACACACACACACACACACACACACACACACACACACACACAAAGAAAAATGAAGGATTCCTGAATTTCTTTCGAACTTGTGTGATAGTTAAGAAGGAAAAAAAAATGTGGGCTAATGTTGTTATTTCAGCACAAGATATATGTGTCCCGTTTTGCTCCGCTGCACTTTGATTGCGGTCTTGTTGCTGCGATGCTCAATCATGACTGTCTGCCTGTAGCTTTAAATACTAAAGATACAGTTGCGGACAGACTAGTTATGGTATTTTGACAAATAACTTACTTGAGTACAGCGGAGTTTTACAAAGTAAGGTAATAATAATCATAATAATACATTTTATTTATAAGCACTTTACAATCAAGAACAAAAACAATAAAGCCACAGACTAAAAATTGCGGGTGAGCAGCGGCATCCAGACGCAGCAGGCATTGTTGGGTGTTTATTTAGCTCATATTTGTTAGCATTGTCATTAGTTAGTCAGCGTCCCAAAATGTTAGCCCAGCTCACTATTAAGCAAAACCACATTATTTTTACTGTTAACTTAAATAGATGTGAATACTGGTCACACCACGATCAGAGCAAATGTCTATTTAGTAATAGCTGGTCTTTTGTCATAATTTGTTTAGTATTTTAACAAAGTAACAATCCTTAATTGCCTTATTTAGTTTTGGAAATACTCGAGTGAACATTACTATCCTAATTTCGAGGGAAAATTACTGTGACAAATATGTCACCCGAAAGATAAGTTTTCACTTAATAATTAGCAATTAACCATCCATCCATTTTCTGATGTGCTTTATCCTCACAAGGGTCACGGGGGGTGCTGGAGCCTATCCCAGCTGTCTTCGAGCAGTAGGCGGGGGACACTCTGAACCGGTTCCCAGCCAATCGCAGGGCACACAGAGATGAACAACCATCCGTGCTCACACTCACACCTAGGGACAATTTAGAGTCTTCAATCAGCCTGTCACGCATGTTTTTGGAATGTGGGAGGAAACCGGAGTACCCGGAGAAAACCCCCGCAGGCCCCGGGAGAACATGCAAACTCTACACAATAATGAGCAATTAGTGATGTTCAAAACAATATTGTGCATTTATCTATCCATATCCCTCCTTCCATCCATCCATCCATCCATCCATCCATCCATCCATCCATCCATCCATACGTCCGTCCATCCATCCATCCATCCATACGTCCATCCGTCCATCCATCCATCCATCAACTGTACCGCTTATCTTCGCTATGTTTGCAGGTGTGTGGCGAAAGGTGGGGTACACCCTTTCAAGCAGAGGTGCCCAAACTTTTTGGACCGAAGATCTACTTTTCGATCAACCAACCTCTCGCGATCGACCCTTTACCGCGCACGCGCATATATGCACGCACGTACATACGCATGCCACGATGAGCAACAGCCATAACGGCCCCTAAAATGTACAGTAGACAGTTTATGAGCTTGTTAAAAGAAAATCACTGCCTACCTTAGTGGGAGACCTGACGCGGAGGCATGTGACGCACTTTTGCAACCTGTTAACTATCGTAACTCACGCGTACCGTTTTAAAATGGGCCTCCGGATTGACATTCTTTGCTGGCAGTGATCAGATGCCCTGTAGGAATAATAAGGTGGCCCAAGGAAGAGATTCAGACCACGGATGTTAAGACCCAAAAGCTCCAAACCATGCATGGAGGGTTCGATTCCAAATCCAGCACCTTGAGACTGTACGCAAGCCGAAAGGAAGGAGGCCGGGGACTAGTGAGTGTGAGAGCCACTGTCCAGGATGAAACATCCAAGTAAAGGTGACAGTCGTGCCTGTGGTGGTCGGAGCACTCGGGGCAGTGACCCCCAAACTAGGTGAGTGGTTGCAACAGATCCCGGGAACAACATCGGACATCTCAGTCCAGAAAAGCGCAGTGCTGGGAACAGCAAGGATACTGTGCAGAACCTTCAAGCTTCCTGGCCTCTGGTAGAGGACCCGAGATGAATGTGGGGACGGACACCACCCGAGGGGTGAGACGAGGATTTTTTTTTTAATTTATATAGCGAGAGAAAGAGAGAGAAAAAGAGAGAGAGAGAGAGAGAGAGAGAGAGAGAGAATCATATTTACTCATATCTGGGCCAATATTGAACAAATGTTGCAAGCACATAGCAAATTGAAGAAAAACATGTCTACTTTAGGGGTGGGAATCATAGAGTAACTTGTAATTGTTTTCAGGCATTATAATTGAAGTTTACATTACCATTATTTTGACTGTTAAAAACAATCGCCATCATGTGAAAGTTTTGACAGTTATGACTTTGGGCTTCAGAATTGCAATCCAAGCATGAGCTAAACTCTCAAGGAGGGTCAAGCATATGTGCTGACCATTATGAAAACACTTTAGCTCATGCTCTACGTCTTTTGGAACTCATTTGTCTTTTCTTTTCAGAACGCAGGGAAACAACGTGAAAAAAGTTCCCCCTCACTTCCTTACCTCCTTCCTGTGTCCCGCTTTCAAGCTTTCAAGCAAGTTTACAGCTAATTTTGATTGACGTCAGGCTCCTGCCAGAACTCCAATGCCCCCAGCCAAAAAAACGAACAAACAAACAAAAATAAAACCCTTGAAACAGTCATAATAGCCATAGAATATAAAATGGGACTTCATCAGAATATAGTGTCCTATTGCTCAGTAGAATCTCAAAATAAAACATTGATAACGCATTGACAAATTAATTTTACCAATAGAATGCTTGTATTAGTAGCATGTAGCGCAATACTGAATGTAGCCTAATGATTAATTACTAGCACAAAAATAGTTGTTTGTAGTCATTTCATTTTACATGTGCTCATTTAAGTTGTATTTAAGAGTTACTATTTATGACCATTGTTTCAATATGAGTGGGAATTACATTATTTTCCAGAGGCAGGCAATTTACAAAATTTCTCCTGTTCGCCTGAGCACCTGTCCGTCATCATCAGTCCATCATTATTTCAAGCCAATTCAAACTGTAATCATCAGTTAGTCAGTCCGCGAGGTTATTTTAACGGTGGTTCTGTCATCAGCAAATTTCACTGGTTCACCAGTCAGTTGTCAGTTGGAAAAAAAAAACCATTGAAGTAAAAAAAATCAAATTTAATTTAAATGCTTAATGGAGTGTGGGGTACATTTATGTCAGTTATCAGCAAAAAACGGCGTCCATCAGTGACGCACTGAGAGGTCCGTCGGTACTTGACCGAGTTCGTGTCAACTACACAAACGGACGAAAACCCACTCCTGTATGTGCTTAGTCCATCATTTTCTTACATTTCCCATCATCCGTCAGCCAAGCGGACATCCGTCAGTACTGACGGAAAGACTACCTCTATTATTTTCTATGGTTCCAAACAAAAAAGCTCTGCAATTACAACAGCGTAGAATTCATCCAACATCATGTTCAACATTGGAGCTTCCATTGCAAATATCAGGTAGTTAAAACCGAGCTTGAAAATGGCCAGAGAAGGCCAAGCTTTTCCTGCTCCTGGTCAATTGTATATATGGCATCTCTTCAGAGACTCAGTAATTTTACTTTTTTTGTTTTATTTTACAGTGGTTGGCAGCAAAGTGCATAGACAGTCAGCACATCTGTCTCGCAGTGCAGAAGTCCGGGGTTCGTATCCGGCTCCGGCCTTCCTGTGTGGAGTTTGCATGTTCTCCCCGTGCCGGCGTGGGTTTTCTCCGGGTACCCCGGTTTCTTCCCACATTCCAAAAACATGCACGGTAGGTTAACTGAACACTATATATTGTCCGTAGATGTGAATGTGAGAGCGAATGGTTGTTTGTCTATGAATATGTGCCCTGTGATTGGTTGGCGACCAGTTCAAGGTGTACCCCACCATGTGCCGTAAGACAGCTGGGATCGAGTCCAGCATAGGATAACTGGAACACAGAGATCGAGAGAGATAGACGGATATACAATGTTTCCTTTTATTTTGGTATAACAGTTCAAAATCTCACTTAAAACACTGCGTGTAAAATTAATAAAGACAGTTTGACATTAACATTGTTTTGGAATTACAACAGTGCATATTTCAACCAGCAACATGCTTAACTTCAAATGTTCCACTGTCAACATCAGGCTGTATGGATTTCACATGCGCTGTTACGGATAATATAACTCTGTTAAAGGCTGTCATTATGAAACGGCAGAGAGGCTGCACTAAATCTGAAGTGGCTTTTAAGATAGATGATAGGCCGTAAAAACAATTTTTCACTGGAAGAAGCGAACAGCTCAATTTTGGACACCGCCCACGAGGGACAGAGTCTTGAAGGGCCTCCCCGCAAGCCGGGGCCAGATAATGGAGGTTTTCAACACTCGCTTGGAGTCATAAAAATGTCCGCCTTGCCTGACAAAGCTCGTTTTTCCACAATACTCCGTTCCAACTGGAGAGTTCCATACACGTAAAATGCCGGAGTACGTTGAAACACGACATACAAACAAAATCAGTGAATAATAATGGAGCATGTGGCTCCCTCGCTTTGGCCCGACATGCCAGGAGAGGCTCCAGAGACCCCATTGTGGTCTTTCGAAAAGGGCGATGGGATCAGAGCAGACGCCTGCGATTTTGGCACCGGAGACTCCGAGAGGCCGCCAGCAGAGGTGCAGGGTTAGAAACATTTGTATTCACTTCCTCCTATTACTCCATTAGTCATTCTAATCTCCGTGGACGTGAGCGCTTTAACTTGTCTAACAGAGCAAGGACACCAAGGTAGAAGTCTTATGACAGATCCATCGGATGTATTTAATGGACGTGCGCTCCTCCGTGTCCCTTAAAATGAACATATGATGGAAATGTGACTCTTGAATCACTGATATATAAATAGTTATGTCTCTGGAGTGCCCGCCCACCCATCAAGAATGAAGTTACACAACCAAGTAAATCTGTCTATTTCTTAAAAATGTGTCCTGAAGTGAGGCAGTCTTACGTAACAGTGGACCTTATTTACATAATAGCCACCACCACCCCAAGCCTCTCCACTCGTGACTTGATCAGCAAAGATCCACAGCTTCTTTCGAGAGACTATACTTTCTAAAACACTCTTGTGCAGACGCGCCCTTATTTCCCACAGGTGCAACATCCTTGCCATCATGTCAAGGCCGAAAAGGAAGCAGAGCTGCGTTGAGTTTTGCTGGATGTACAGATGTATGAATGTATACCTAGTTTTGGCCCACCCTGTAATTGTATGTTGAAGTTGTCAACGTGGTTACAGGTATGTCCTGTTGTGCCATGTGCACGCAGTCTTTTTTTTTTTTTTGTCACGGGCCACATCGTAGTTTGTTTTTTTTTTCAAAAGGACCGTGGACCCAAATAAATGGATGATCGCCTCATATTACACAACAAATTGTTGGATAACTCATTTTGAAATCAGAGGCCAGTAAAAACTATTTGCTTATAATATACATTACTCACATTTCTGGCAACAATGTGAGCACAACAAAGCAAACAGGTTGTTTTTAAGTTCTTGAAGTTGGGGTTCAATAAAAGGGGCAACTGTCCTGTGCACACTCATTTTTTTGTTATGAGATGGAGCAAAGCTAATTTTCACACCATCCATCCATCCAAGAATCGAGCCGCTTATCCTCACATGGGTCACGGGTGTACTGGAGCCCTGAACTGGTTGGCAGCCACTTGCAAGGCCCACAAAGACAAACAAGCTTTCACACGCACAATAACACCTAGGGAAAATTTGGGGTTTTCAAATAACCCATCATGCATGCTTTTGGAATGTGGGAGGAAACCGGAGTACCCGCCGAAATCCCACATAGGCACGGCAAGAACATGCAAACTCCACACAGGAAGGCCTGAGCCGGTATCGAACCTCGCACCTCTGCACTGTGAGGCGGATGTGCTTATCAGTGGAATTGGCCACCTTAAAATGTGACCAAAGTTTGTTGTCTTGAAATTTTAAGCGCACTCTTTTTTTTTTTTAACAGTGTAACACTGGCCATTGGTGGATGAGTAAATGGGGAGGGGTCTTCAATCGCTCACTTGGTTGACACAGAGCTTCAGCAAGACAAGTCACATCAGCTATAATTCTTGGGGTATTTTGACAAGAACCTTTCAAAGACACTTGGGAACTGTTTTGAATTGTGAAAATGATTTCCCAATTTCCTTTAACAACTATTTCATATCACAGCTACAGTAAGTGCTATCGTCCTGTCGTCAATAGTTGCCAAAATGACATTTCCATCAACACCGGCCATTTTATGCATCGGTGATGTATGACTTTTTAGTTACCCGGACAAAACTCCCAACAATGTTGATGCTAAAACAACACAGGAATATCACAGCGTGGGATGACCTGGAAGTTTCTATCAGCAGCTGCGCTGACCCTCAAGCCACCGCACGCGGTGTCTGGCAGGGAAATAAGTTGCGTGTCACGGGATGGGGGGGTCTGGTTGATGAAAGTCAGTTGGGGGCGGGTTACAGAGACAGCAAGTCAAGTGGATGTCCAGCTCATGCCTCAATTGTGCAGTAAAGATTCCCCAGCTGTCCCCGGGATTAGCCTGTGTGCTTATGTGATTAGGCTACATGGCACCGGGGCTAGACCCGGCGCCTCTGACCCGGCGACAATGTGGAGTGTGGAGGGACAGGAGGACTGGAGAATGACGGGTGATGCTGCTGGAGGCTGAGCATCTACGTTAAGAATGTGGTTAGCTGGTTGAATTCAGAGGTCAGCTAAATTTGAAAAGAAAAAAAGAAAGAAATCAATTGCAATGTGACAATGTCATTAATGTGTTCTGTTGGCACTCAACAAGGACCTTATGAGCTGTTCAAACTACTAAACTCAACTGTATTTGCAGAGCACTTTAAAACAACCACCGCTGTACAGAAAGTACTGTACTTGCAGCAAACATATATCGAACAAGAAACAATAAAACAAGAAATGAATAACAAAGACAGTAAAAAGCACAAAAACAGTCAAACTAAAAACCAAGTCTGAGTCATCCTGAGTCAAAAGCCAAAGAATAGAAATGACTTTTGAGCTGAGCTCTAAAGATGGGCAGCGAGGGGTCTTGCCGAATGTTCAGTCGGAGGTCATTCCAAAGACAGGAAAAGGCTCGATCCCCTCTGAGCCTCCGCTTAGTTCTTGGTACCTCTAATAATGTCTGGTCTGCAGACCAGACATTATCATGAGGCACCGGGCAGATGTGTAGGGGCGGAGGAGATCAAAGAGGTAAGGTGGAGCAAGGCCATTTAAAGATTTGAAATATATAAATAAATCATACAAATAACAGGATCTTAAAAAGAACTCTAAAATGTATAGAGAGCCAGTGAAGGGATGCCAGAGTAGGAGTTATGTGATCCCTCTTACGAGGACCAGTCAAGAGGCGAGCAGCAGCATTCTGGACCAACTGGAGACACTTAATGGAGGATTGGCTGACTCCAAAGTAAATTGCATTCCAGTAATCCAGCCGGGATGTGATGAAGGCATGAATTACTGTTTCAAAGTGCTCATGAGGAAGGAGAGGTTTCACTTTAGCCAGCTGCCAAAGATGAAAGAGGCTGGATTTAACAACGGCATCAATTTACCGATCTAATTTAAAATAGTGGATGGAGATAAATTTATCCAATGCTGAATTTGTAAATTTGTTGGCTTAAAAAGAAACACCACAGCGGTCAAACATCAGTCAAAAGCGCATACCAACCACACGATATACAAATTTGTACAATGTGCATTTTACTGAACGAATTGAGAATGTGATCACTTAACACTCAATCAGAATTCTGGCTCCCATTGATTGGCAGGTGCTCATGTGGCACCCAGCTGTGCACAATCAAAGAATGACCAGTACCTGCAGTCCTGGGAATCTGGTCATGTTTATAATCAAAACCCCATTCTGAGAATCGATATCTGACCCTTCAGTTGTTGAGCAAGACTAAAGGGTGTGTAAAAGACACCAGGGACAAGATTGTAGAACTGCTCGAGAATGGTTGGAATGGGTTACCAAACCGTCAGCCAAAGAAGAGAAGATGAAAACTACTGGCCATTATTCCAAAGTGGAAGCACGCAAAATGACCATCAATTGCTCTCTGTCGGGAACTCCATCCAAGATCATGCCTTGAGGGTTGAAGATAACCACGAGTAAAGTAAGCGAGAGAGATGCCTCAAAGGACACTTTGGGGACTCGCTAATGATCTGAACGCAACTGGGACTCCAGCCACCAGGAGAAACAGTCGGTCACACTATAAATGACTGCAATCTTGCAGTGCCCACAAGATCCCTGCACTGTTTAAGAAAGCACATGTACAGGCCCGCCTTAAGGTTGCCAGTGAACATCTCAATGACTCAGGGAAGGCTTTACACAACAAAGTGCTGTGGTCAGATGAAAGCAAAGTAAGGCCATTTGGCAGCAACTGACCCTGAATTTGTGGGCATGAATCCATCGGCAACTGTGTGAAAGTCAGCTCTGTGCAGCAATGGGCGTTCCGCCCTCCAGGCTCCGCTTCACTTCCCCTCTTTCACTTGCCCCTTAGCATGTATGTATACTACGGACCACCAAGCAATGTTTAGTGGGAAAGAGCGATGCCAACACGGGAAGTGTACATACGTCTTCCTTCTTCCTCAAATCCGCTCATGTTGGCTTGGCAGCGCTGGACACCGGCAACCATGTTGAATGACAAAGAGTTTGTCAGCGCGGTGTTTGCGCAGCCTTCGCACAGCTGCACATTTGCCCCGCTCCACTGTACCAGACGCTGTGGCGGGGGTTCAACAGTAACGCTGACCTCATGTGTCACAAGCGCACGGCCCGCTGACTGCAGGCACTGAAATGACACGCACATAAATTAGGACGTGTGCGCTCAAAGCAGGGGATATACACACAACCGACAAATGTGAACTTTTTCCCTTTCCTTTCGATTAAAGTCAGAAGAGGCGTTGTCACCGCATCTCTCTCCTGAGCGACTATTCTCTGCTCTGGGGAATGTTCAGAACAACTCCCTGATCAGCCTGGAATACACTCGGGACCAACATCGGTAAAGGTTTTATTTATGATGGCAAAACCTGATGTGTGTCGTCAACGCAGAGTTTGTCTGATCCACAGATTGCGATGGGATATTTTGGTCTTTTGTCACTTGTTTGAGACCAGGATCAAATTGCGCACCGCTTCGTCATGCCTCGTGACAGCCCGGCGTCGGAAAGCATTTTTCGGGAGTTTGGGTGCCCCGTGGCACCATACTGCCACTCACAGGTAAGGCTTGGTACTACAATAGATTGATTTGAGGGAGGAGACTTATCGATGTTTGTAGTCTGCTGAACTGGTCATCTCGAGTACACATCACACGATAAGCAAATTATTTTTTTCTTTGTCACGTGTCAGGGTCTTTTAGAAAGAAAAAAAATATTTAAGACATGCGGGTACTCTATGAGGGAAAGCAACTCGCTCGTCCAATCGTCACCTCCAGTGTGTGTGGGAATGCAAACTGAGGAGATAGTTTAATCCTCTTCATAAATGCAAGAACGTTTGCTTCTGCTCGATTCCCACCCTTGCAGCCTTTGTGAAGGGATAAATTAAATCTCCCAAGCAAGGCGGAATTTCGTCGAGGGTCCGTCAGCGCATTCAACGGGCGCCTCTCGGTGCGCTCACCATTTTGTGAGAATCTGGTCCTTTCTTGGAACGAGCCTCCAGATTAGCGTCGGTAGTGGCAGCGGCGGTGTTTGTATCGGAGCGAGTGCGTGAACATGTTTGTGTAGTGGGGTTGGGCTAAATAGCTAATCCATTGATTTAGCTGGAGTTAACACACTGGCCAGGGGCCAGTAGAGACTTAAGTTTCAATTGGAGTCGAACAGATTGTGGGAAAGTTGCAATGTCGCTTTTATTGGACAAAAGGGGGAGTTTGAAGAGCAAATTGAAATAACAGTCCATCGTCCTTTACTGCCTGAGACTAACTTTTATGTCTGATTTGAGACAGTCGCAAGTAAAACATTCAATCTTTGGACTTTGAAGCATTCCACCCCCCCTCACAGGAAACCAAAGAAATAAACTGTCGTCATCATCAAACTTGTAAAAAAAAAAAAAAAAACAAACAAAAAAATTCAGTTTTTATTACTTATTTTAATATTACTTTCACACACATGTAAATGAATAATAAAAAATATATATATAATAAAATAATAATTAATAAATGAATAAGACATAAAGACAGCCTTAACTTTGTGGCGAGTAATTCATTCATTCATCTTCCGAACCGCTTTTTCCTCACAAGGGTCGCGGCGGGTGCTGGAGCCTATCCCGGTGGTCATCGGGCAGTAGGCAGGGGACACCCTGAACTGCTTGTCAGCCAATTGCAGGGCACACAGAAACGAACAACCATTCACGTCCACACTCACACTGAGGGACAATTTGGAGCATTCAATCAGCCTGCCATGCATGTTTTTGGAATGTGGGGGGAAACTGGAGGACCCAGAGAAAACCCAGGCAAGCACGGGGAGAACATGCAAACTCCACACAGGAAGGCCGGAGCTGGAATTGAACCCGGTACCTCTGCACTGTGAAGTCGACGCGCTAACCACTCGACTACCGGGCCGCCTAACCAAGAAATTATATAAGCTAATTTACGCTGCAATTGCACCTTGTGTATTCAATTTTAATGTTCATTTTTATGTGTAAAAGTGTAAAAAGAAGTTAACTGTATTACGTCTGTCTGACTTAAAGAACTATAAACCAGACTTCACCTTATTGGCAACTGCCACAGGTGCGCATGTTAATTTTCTGTGTGAGGTTACGACATACAACCCAACTTGACGTAAGGTTTTCTTCAGCCCTCAGGTTCTTGTCTTCTTTTTGTGTCACATAAAGGCCATATGCCATGATATTTTTGTTCAACTTTCCTCAAAACTTCTGGACGCTTTGCTGAAGGTAACAACGAGTTTCACTTCAAATTCTTCTCATTTACTCCTTGGAATGTTGCATAAGAGCCACAAATAGCCCTCCACCAAAAAAAGTAAATGATGCGTCGCCATTAATTAATCCCATTATGTTTTTGAGGCTTGTTTTTAACTGACATTTCTAGGGCCAATTCGTAATTGTTCGGGCCTTTGGACTCTCAAGATTCATCTGTCCAATTTCTACTGCTTATCCGGGGTCGGGTCGCGGGGGCAGCAGCTTTAGCAGGGAAGACCAGACTTCCCTCTCCCCAGCCACTTCTTCGAGCTCTTCCTGGCGGATCCCGAGGCGTTCCCATGCCAGCTGGGTGACATAGTCTCTCCAGCGTGTCCTGGGTCGTCCTCGGGGTCTCCTGCCAGTGGGACATGCCCGGAACACCTCACCAGGGAGGCGTCGAGGAGGCATCCTAATTAGATGCCCGAGCTACCTCATCTGGCTCCTCTCGACGTGGAGGAGAAGCGGCTCGACTCTGAGCCCCTCCCGGATGACCGAGCTTCTCACCTTATCTCCAAGGGAGAGCCCGGACACCCTGCGGAGAAAACTCATTTCGGCCGCTTGTATCCGGGAGCTATGGGTCGTGACCGAAAGACGAGATTCCACTGCATACAAGAAAAAAAAAAAAAAAACCTAAAGGCAAATTAAACTAAAGAGCATTGTTGCCATGGCGTTGTAAATACCAAGAACCTCAGCAATGAGCTCATTTTTTAAGATAATGGAACAAGGGGGCACACTGTCAAACTGCTTGACCCGCGGACAAGACGCACACATTCTTGGAACGTGTTAAAACATGATGGCGCAAGTGTAGTCGTCCGGGGACAAAGGAACATTCCTCGTGTCAGTGATACTACTGTTCTTTCAAGCTTGTGTTTTCAATTACGTTTGCGGGGCTCGTTGAGAGAGACTAGCGAGATTACGAGAGGAGACGAGGGGGGTGGGGGGACGAGAAGCACACTCATCACGCGGGACGGCTGTTTGCCGAGTGGCAGGAATCGGTCCTCAAACTTGACTGACTGAATTATGGAAGGGCTGTCGACAGGTCGAGCGAGCGTGCTCTTTGCTCCTTACACTGGTGCTGTTCGTCAACACGGCGCAGCAGCTGTCAGTGTGAAAGTGTGCTGTCGCTTGGGCAAGTTCACTTCCCCAGACAGACAGACACACACACACACGCACACACACACACACACACACACACACACACACACACACACACACACACACACACACACACACACACACACACACACACACAAACACACACACACTCCCCCTCCTCAAGAAGCAGACACGTTTCAGCCCAAAACATTCCAAAGTACCACTACTTGTGTTGATGGATGTACTGTACTCTGATATATGGATGGTGTTTCCCACTCCATCAAGGGTGTATCATCCACTTAGAAAAATGAACGCCTCTCTCAATAGACCTCTCATTTCCCATTAAAAACAAACCCCCCCCCCAAAAAAAAAACCTGGTCGTAACATCATTCAGACATTAAAAGTTAACTGCTGAGCCCATTTGAACGCTGATCAAAAAAGCAACACTTACCAAGGCATGTTAATAGATTAAGAATTAAAGACGAGAAAGACCAAAAAAATGTCTCCTCAAAGAGTTCATGTTGCTAAATACAACCTGCCCCTTTAAAATTTAGTTCGTATTATATGTACTTAAACCAGTTCATAGACATGGTTCACAAATGGACACTAAATCTGAGCCCATTTGAATTCTCTCGCTAACTGCGAACCAAAACAGCCAACCGTGGCAGAACAAGTGTGTAAAACGAACTTACAAGATGTTCTAGATCTTCGAACTGATGCAGCGTTCCCGTGGACAGTGACACGTGGCCGTTCCTCATTGTGTGTGGCAATGTCATATAACAATCTGTTTTTAAAAAACAAGAGGGGTATAAAATGGATAGACGGATGTCGTTCCTCATTGTGTGTGGTAATGTCATACAACAATCTGTTTTTAAAAAAACAAGAGGGGTATAAAATGGATAGACGGATGTTTCATTTATTCTTTCTAAAATGCATTTTGAAATAAAACGCCCCGTGGAGGCTTTGCCAATTCATTTGAAAAAAGATGACTATTTGCAGGAAATGACATTTATATAAATCATGAATATATGTAAATTCGAAATTCATTTCAAACATATTTGTTCCATTGTTATTATTATTTTGAATTGGAATTATGATTCCAATATATCTTTGTTACCCAGTATAGTTCATCGTATTAGTTTCAGAGCCACCTGCTATAGGCATAAAACATTTCTTGAAATGTCTTTACTTTGGCCTGAAACCGTTCCTGTACGCAGTAATAACACTGAAAGTGATTTAAACCCACGTTTGAAACGTATTTCAACACCCAAAAAAATTGATGAGTGGAAAAATCTGAAACACCACAGAACCACAAGAGGTGAAACATGTTTAACGGGGGATGACTATAATGATAAATGCCCACATAGTGGTATTACTTCAACAAATTTAAATAAGCCCATGAGGTACTTCTTGTAAAATCCATTTTTGATCGAGCTTCAAAATTAGATATGAAAGGTATACCCAATGAATTGTCGACTTTGGATAACCTCCACCCAGATTAAATATAGTACATGAAATCCATAATTTCACAAGGGAAGTGACACTTTGGCTCTTAACTGGCTGCAAATGAATAAAACAAACACACTGGAGCACACACCTGATCCGCCTGCATGTAAGCTGCAATTACTCCACTTGTCGCTTCGGCCAAAGAACACAATTCATTATAAAGCAGGTGTGTTTTTCTCTAAAATGACCTGTGGCACTTGAGCTCAATGTACACACACATACACATATACAGGCACACACACACGTACGTATTGCCTCCTTGAAAGCATGCACAGCTGTCCACCGACATGCTCACTGCTTGCTTTGCTTTCTTCATCGGTTTGTTGTTACAGGTTTGTTGATTGAAAAAACAGGACACTCCGTTCGGGCAGAAAACAGGTTTAGACGTTATTTTCGCAGAGTAAGTGTTTTGTTTTATTTTTCACTGACAGAAAATATGGAATGGAACAGCTAAAGTAAAAGCTAGCCATTCTGGGATGCTGTTTAACCTCCAATTTGTTTTTATTTCAAAACAATTCTTGTTTTACACTTGTTTGAAAACACTAATATTTAAAATGGGCAGCACAGTGAGCACATCCGCCTCGCAGAGGTTGTGGGTTTGAATCGGGCCCCGCCCTTCCTGTGCAGATATTTGCATATTCTCCTGTTGTGGGTTTGCTCTGGATACTCCGGTTTCCTCCCACATTCCAAAAACATGCATGGCAGGTTAATGGAACACTCTAAATTGTCCCTAGGGGTGAGTGTGAGCGTGGATGGTTATTGGTCTGTAAGTTATCCCTCGTGAGGATTAACGGTTCAGATAATGGATGGGTGGATAATATTTAAAATATGAGCAATCCTAAACATGCACAAAAAAATTAATAAAATAAATAAAAATCATCTTACTCCTGTTATGGTAAACGGTGCACTCAAAATGACACATCTTTATATGATGTATGGGCGGTGTGGTCCACTGATTAATTAGTCAAGGGTGCTGAACCGCAAGTATGTGTATGTATGTATGTATGTATATAAATGGTCGACTGGGACTGGTTAATGGAACCTTCTATATTGTCCCTGTGTTGTTCAGGGTGTCCCCCACCTACTGCCTGAAGACAGCTGGGATAGGCTCCAGCATGCCCTGTGGACCATTGTGTTGTGAGGATATGTGAGATTTTGATTGGCTGTTACATCTACAATGTTGCAATGGCATTCACCAGCGATTCAAATTTTGAATTGCAGCAAAACCAGTGGGAAATGGTTGGCCACCCTGAAAAAAATGTTCGGATTTGGCCGGAAAATCAGTATGCGGCTACCCCACTTAAGATGCTTTATATGAGCATTGGACACTAACTTTTTGCATAAATGACATCACAGCGTGGGATCACATTTAAGGTCACAGAGGCCTTTCTGGGACTTGGCCTCCAGTTGACTTTGGTTAAAAAGACATGGCTTCTGCCACCTTGGCCGTCCGGTACACTGAGTGACAAGTATCACTTAACAGTTTAAAAAGGTGTGTCCATGTAATGTTGCCTTGTGAACTGGTACTAATCCAGCTGGCTGTTGAATGTGCAGCAGGTGTCGGCTGGACTGGCAGCGGGAAGGCATTTATACGGTAACTAACTGAAAGTTCAGGTACATGTTGTGCTAGTGTTAGTCCTCCCAGCCACATGTTTATGTAAAAAAAAAAAAAAAAAAGCCCAGAGAAGCTGTGGAGAGGAAAGGACATGGGTACCTGTGGAATGCTACATTTGCCATGATGGACGCCGTTCTTTTTTAGCGCTAATTTAAGTCCATACGTCGTGTTTTGGCTTGGTGAAGTAATATAGGATTACTTGGGAGGAACTATGGAATAAAATAAAGCGAAAAAAAAAAACTCCTGACTTTGTTCAACTTAATCATAAAAAGCTGTGGAGGGTTTGGCTTCCTTTGTTGATACAGGGCCAGCGTGAGCCAAGAAATACAATGAAATATTCTTGAAAAGTCTTCGCTTGGTGGGCAACATGGACAGGACGTCACCCGATATTCTGTGATGTTGGGGTAATGGCTGCCGACCCTGGATCTTATCAGGCTTGAGCTGATAAAAACTTAATGAATCTAAAAGTGGACACGAGGTTGACTGATGAAATGGGCCGATATAGCAGCCTCTTCCTAAATGTATAGGCCACACACCCCATTCAAGATCGACAGAATTGTTCACTTCATCCCACGTTGCCCAACTACCCCAAAAAAATCCAACATCCAAACATAAATGTGTCACTTATTTAAAATCACAACAAAAAGCTGAAAATATATTTAATTTTTCCTTTCTCTAACATTCGCTGCGGCACACCCCTATCAACACCTTGACAGAGTTGGTGCACCGCCTGAATCACACTTCTTACGCACCACACAAATCGTGCACCACAGTTGCCAAATCTCTCTTATAAATGAAGAGACAAAGAAACAATTCCAAAACGCAACACGATATTCAGAGTCTGATGTTGAGTGAGATTTGCTAATAGATTTACCAAAATGCCTAACAATGAAGGCAGCAGTCCTACTTGTCCTCGCACCACCTTTGCCCCCCCCCCCAAATGAACAAAATAAAATCACATTTGGGACAAATACAACGTAAACGTCTGATAATGCTTGATTGCCCTTAAACATTTAATCTCATGCACCACAGTTTGGGAATGGCACACCACAGTTGGGGAATCCCTGTTGAAAGTCACTCAAAGGCGCATTTTTAACACTTGGGGCTGATCCGACGGCGATGTCTGTTTTACTCCGTAGCCTTGGCTTGAGGCCCTCATTGGCTATCAGTGTCCAGGCCTAAGAGGATCATGTGTTAGCTGATATCTTAGCTCAGTGGGGTGCTGAAATGGGAAAAGTGGGGAGTCTGAAGGAGGTAATGATGGACCACGTTCTCCTGAGAGGACAGGAATTCAGGACGAAAGCAGGCATAGTGGCGTTGTTTCAGTCATGTTATATAGTTTGCATGTAGAGGCAACAGAGCTTTTCTGAGCTTCTGTATGAAGATGTTTTTGAGGGTGTGCACGACATGTCAGAGGCTCCAGAGTCATGGATGACAGAGCAGGAGAAGCGGCTAATAGCTCCCTCTCTAGCCCAGTGCTAAACACTCCCTCTGCAAAAATGATTCCTCAGGGGAATCAATGGCTCCATTCTCTTCTGGGCTGCAGTTTTCTTGGTGGCGCTCGACCTCAATGTGTAACACTAGACAGTGATGAGGGAAAACACAACATAATACTTGTGTGACCACTCAGTGGTTCTTCAGTTGCAATGCATCGTACTGAGAAGTGTTTCTAAAATTTGGGTTACCTGGCTTAAGCCACAAAAGGAACAAAGATGAACATATTGTTTAAACAACAACAACAAAAAAACAACTCAATGATAGCATCAATCAAAACTGAGCATTATTATCTTTTCATTTCGAGTGCAGATGCACAGGTACAATAGGCTAGCTAGCTAGCTCGCCGCAAACTCAATTACCTGCTTGATAGTTAAGCAGAACTTGGCCTTCGGTTGCTAGCCAAATGGTAGATTGATAAAAAGCTAGCAAGAAAGCCAGCCAGTTCAATCACAGACATACAGACTGATCACTCGCAACATACTGTAGCTATGATAAGATAGTTAAATGCACTTCTCACAAAAAGTTGGTAATATTTTATTTTTCTTTTCGCTAAAATTTCATGGTGAACCGAAAATGCAATATAACCTTTAAATGTCAATTTATTTGACCTTGTCGAAACCTTTTGATGTGCATGTCCAATGGTTCAGTATCAGTACTTTTTGCACGATTTGCTTTGCTCAAACATAGATGTGTGGGTTTTTTTTCTTTTTTTTTTTTTTTTATTTTCCAACCTGGCTTAAGCCACAAAAGGAACAAAGATGAACATATTGTTTAAACAACAACAACAAAAAAAACAACTCAATGATAGCATCAATCAAAACTGAGCATTATTATCTTTTCATTTCGAGTGCAGATGCACAGGTACAATAGGCTAGCTAGCTAGCTCGCCGCAAACTCAATTACCTGCTAGATAGTTAAGCAGAACTTGGCCTTCGGTTGCTAGCCAAATGGTAGATTGATAAAAAGCTAGCAAGAAAGCCAGCCAGTTCAATCACAGACATACAGACTGATCACTCGCAACATACTGGAGCTATGATAAGATAGTTAAATGCACTTCTCACAAAAAGTTGGTAATATTTTATTTTTCTTTTCGCTAAAATTTCATGGTGAACCGAAAATGCAATATAACCTTTAAATGTCAATTTATTTGACCTTGTCGAAACCTTTTGATGTGCATGTCCAATGGTTCAGTATCAGTACTTTTTGCACGATTTGCTTTGCTCAAACATAGATGTGTGGGTTTTTTTTCTTTTTTTTTTTTTTTTAATTTCCAAGGTCTATTTGTTTCTGCGACACATAAGTCACATGATCGTATATTCTCTCTGTGTTTCTGTTACAACCGGCTTATGACTTTCTGTGACACTATATTTGATTAAAAACAAAATAAATAGTTTGATCAGTAGCTATCTTAGCTCAAATGCTAAATAGCCGGTTGTCTGATCACTTGCAAGATAGCAGATCGACGGGCCACATTCTTATCGAGTGGAATATGATTTTCTCATGCAAAACTCTAAAACACAAGAGCCAGCTGGTAGAACAGTGGCGTCAACAATGACTTAAGCAAGCCCAATAATATTTGAGACTGCCATATTTCGGTTTTGATCTGTGGCCCACATTGTGTTGGTGGTGTCTAACAAATGTCTGCTGGCTACACATTATACTTAGCAAACATATCAGCTTGATCATTTGAGGTCCAAACTGTTAGCTTCTTTGATCCGCAAGCATATACGTCAACTCTTCAGTCTTTGTTGAAATAGATCAAATCTCTTCTTTGCCTACAAATTATCCGAGCCCTGGAATGAAACACACCCATTTGGGTTAATTCTGTGATAGAATCCAAGTGCGGCCAGCACCTTGGGCGCGCCATCAAAGACGTACCAGTCTATTTGTCTGTATCCTCATTTTGATGGATCCCCACAAAAATGTCCAAACACTCAGAGCCAAACGTTTAGTGGAAAAACAAATGTCTCCGTTTCAACTCTTTACAGCGTTCATCGTGCTTTCTCCTTTTTAATCCTCCAGTAATTGTTCTCTCAGGGAACCGCAGGGATGACTCCACTTCACCCTGAGAAGGCAGCCTCGTCCTTGGCCACAACATCTCCGCTGTCTGGCCACAATCGCTTGGCATCGCACCACCCACCCGTCCATTACTCATGAGTTCCAGGGGTGCTCTGGTCCCGGGCTTCCCAAATCAATTATTACACGTCTTTGTGTCAAATACCAAACGGATGACGGAAGCCCCATCCTTGAGTCTGCACGAATGGCCGTGTGAAATGCAAAAAGGTGTGGTGACGTAACGACACAATCAGGCACTTCTATTATTGCAAGGGAATGTGAAAGGCGCGCGGGGTGGCACCGTACAAATTAAGCAGATTGCGACTCAAGTGCTCATGGCACAGCAGCAGAGTAAAGTACCCAAATCAGCTTAATGCAGCTAAGCCTAAATATTTATAAAATCAGTTGTAATGGGCTTCTACCCTGGCAGTACCATTCTGTCCACTCAGTGCAGGTTCGAAAGTGGTGACTTTTCATATTAAGGGGTGGGGTGAGGTGTGTGTGGGGGGGGGTCCGGGAGGGGGGCTTGTTCATTGCTTGCCAAATAGTTGGCTGGTTTATTGATTCGTTTGTTGTTGGACGGTCATTAATTAGCTAGTAGTTGTTTTTTAGTTTTTAGTGCTTACATTTTGGGGTCATTTCATTGGTCTTTAGGGTCTGAGATTGTTGGACAGTTCATTTGTCAGTGTGTCGGCAGATTCTTGTTCAATTTGTTGGTCATGTGGTTGTTGTTCAGCTGGCTGGTGGGTCATTGGTTAGTTTATTTATGGCTTGGTAGTCAGGTCGTCGTTCTGTTGAGTTGTTTGGTGTGCTTGTTTATTAGTTCATTGGTTGATGGGTTTGTAGGTTGTTTTTTAGTTTTTGGGTCAGTGAATCGATTGATAGATTGATGGGTAGTTCCGGTGGCCCGGTGGTCCAATGGTTAGCGCGTCGACCTCACAGTGCAGAGGTACCCGGTTCAATTCCAGCTCCGAACTCCCTGTGTGGAGTTTGCATGTTGTCCCCAGGCCTGCGTGGGTTTTCTCCGGGTACTCCGGTTTCCTCCCTCATTCCAAAAGCATGCATGGCAGGCTGATTGAACACTCTAAATTGTCCCTAGGTGTGAGTGTGAGTGTGCGTCCTGTGATTGGCTGGCAACCAGTTCAGGGTGTCCCCCGCGGACTGCCCGAAGACAGCTGGGATAGGCTCCGGCACTCCCCACGACCCTTATGAGGATAAGCGGATCGGAACATGAATGAATGAATGGTTAGTTCCTTGGTTGGTAAGTTGGTAGTTCATTGTTGCTGAGTTTTGGTCAGTTGGACATTTACTTGGGTCATTGGTTAGTTCATTGCTAGGCTGCGAGTTTGTGGGTTCTTAAGTTTGTTGGTCAGGAAATTCGCCACTGTTTAATAATTTGGTGGGTAGATTTAGAGGTGACTGGTTAGTTTTATTGTTTGGTAAGTTCACAGATCTCTGGTTAGTTCATTGGTCGATAAGTTTTTTTTTTTGGTCAGTTAGTTGCTCAGTTGATTAGTTCATTGGTCAGCCAGTTGGTAGGTTGTGGCTGAGTATGTTGGGTGGTAGTCCTGGGATAGTTTGACATTCCATAGGTTGGTAGGTTGCTGGTTAGCTCACTCACTAGCCCATACGTTGTTGGTTAGTTAGTTGATCAGTTGACGGTTGTCGGATTGCCTGTTTGTTGATCACTTCATGTAGTAAACTTCTCCCCGAATATCATTCAGTGCTCACAATGGATTACAGAGCGTTGACTTTTCATATTACGGGGCTGTTTATATATTGGTTGTTAGGTTGCCAGATTATCTTTTGGGATAGTCGCTGGCGCTGGTCATGGGCTTCTTCCATGCCAATACCATCCTGCCTCTAAACATGAGCTGAGAAGTGGTGACTTTTCATCTTCAGAGTTGCTGCTGCTAATTGCAAGTTTTCTCTTACCCACCCTAACGAGTGTTCAGTTACTATTACTCAGTTTTTGTTTGTACTCCAGTGGAAGTCGATACGAGTCGTAAGGGGAGCCTGTTGCTACAAGAGTCTGAGCAAAGGTCAAACATGATGGCTTGTTTTCTTTAGGATTCCTCTGGGATGTCGAGCAAATCAGGCTGGGAGGCTCTTTACCTGCAGGCAATAAAGGGGTGATGGCACCCCTGGAAGTTGAAGTTTTCTTACCAGCCACATTATTGATAACCAGCAAAATATACAAAAAAACAAATAATAAATATAATAATACAATTCTCCTGGCTTTGCAGAGATTGAAAAAAAGGAACAATCCTATTGCTTGAAATGTGTCATGGTAAATCATGCATTATTTATTGAGACTTCTCGATTCATACTGTCTCCATATCGGCTGCCTTATTAGCTGCCGCTGAGCAAAACAACCACAAATCAGTTGCATTGCCCAGGTCATCAGTTTAGCTTACAGCCCATACCTCGACTTTACCACAGTGGAACACATGCCTTCTGCTTATTTCCTCGTCAAGTGCACACCGCATAGGTTGTGACTTATTTGTCAGTCACATCAGGCGCGACAGTGACGAGAAGTACATGTGGGTTAAGCGCAGAAAGCATCAAAGAATGCACCGGGTCCTCGGGTGGGATGGGGTGGTGGTGGGTGGGGGGGGGGGGACTAACCTATGAAATTAATGATCCAGAGTGACTCCTGCGCTAAGCAAAGACAGAGTAGAGTACAGACCAGTGGATGAAAATGACACGCCTCAAACTCCAGTGTGCTTTTCTATGGTCCACTAAACCATAATATTTAAAAAACGGGGTTTTATATCCTGGATGTGGCGCCATCTTGGGATGAATGTGGCTCGCTAGGTTAATAATTACAGGATATGTTTCGAATCGTTCACAAGAAAGCCACAGTATTGTGTTTGTCGTGAAGGCTTTCTTCAGACTTTTTTTTTTTTTTTTTGTGTGTGGAAAGTCCAGTCATAAAACACTGCCGATTCTCTTTTAATTGAGTACAGCCACATAGGAATGCTGATAAATGTTGATCAACCACGAATTCCTATTCCCTACAGTGGGCTTCTTGTCCAAATGTTTCAAGGCCTAACATTTGTTCTCATGGTAGCCTTTTGCAAAAGATGATGGTATAGGTGAGAAAAAAATGCACAAGAGATTGAAATCAATCAAATGCCATTTAGTTGGTCAGTCAATTCCTGTAGTTAGTCATTAGTTGGGGGTGAGTCCAATGGTGAGGTCATTCGTTCGTTCTTCAGTCATTTTGTTGGGTAGCCACCCGCAGGACTGTATTGGAACAGCATTGCTACCAACAATCAGTGAAACAAATCAGTCATACTCATTTCGGATTGTTTTGGACTTTGTGAATGCCTTGTTTTGCCATTTTCGTTATTTGTTGTGATGTGGAAGAGTGACGGCTGTAGCATCTTGCTAGATCCTAAATGGTGTTACAAAATCCAATCAGCTGGCAAGATGCTTCTATGGTGCCCGAGCGCCACTCCCATCCATGGTGACAATCTTTGGCCACCGATCAAGAGGGAGAAGCTGTTCCCTTGGGGGACTGTAGGGGAGGCAGGGGTAGGGGGGGGAGGGGCGCAGTGCCACTGGCGCCTGCATTAGTGCGAGATAAATCCTGCTCGCTTTGAAAACAATTAGTGTGGGGATCAAGACGAGCTGGGCAGTCTCCCCGGCGTGGCGCTGAAGAAGGGACAGGTGCCACCCGCGCCATAAGCCACTGGCGCTGCACCCTGACAGTGTGGAACGGGCAAAGGCTTGGAAAGCAAAATTCCTAAACTAAATTGAACAAAAGAGACAGCCCCAAAAGGTCTGACTGGAGTTTATTACTTCCCACAAGCATTTGGGACTTTATGTGGGACCCCTGTAAAGTTTGGCCGAAAACAAAGCGACAGTACTGAAGGCCCATTCCAACCCTTATATGACCTGGCCTCCTGCAACAATGAAAGCTATTTTTGTCCCCCACCATGGAGGTTATGTTTTTGATTTGTTTGTTAGCAGCATTATGTTACTACCGAGGGGCTTTAGCCAAAGAACTGTGAATTGATTCCATTTTCAATATCATTTTACAAAATTTCAAAGACAAATTGGGATTATCTGGCCTTGGTGCAGCCCTCTACTGGATGACATTCTAGTCTAATTTGTATTGGCACGCCAATGAGTCAAATGCAGATCAGGGTCGGACGGAACACAAAGACCTATCCAACTTGGTTTTTGAAGATTCCCAGGGACCAAAGACCCCGTCTCACTTTTGAATCCAGCTTGATCCCGTGGTCCAAGCCAGTAAGACCCGTTTCTACAGCATGACGTGATTCACCCGTACACAAACAACACACTATTCAAATGTGATCCCAAGAATAGGACACCAAACAAATGTGCCACCAAAAGATGACAAAGACTTAGCACAAGGATAAGAGCGGATTAAAGAGTGGCCCAATCCATTCTAGTACCGCACTTAGTAGAATCAATCCCACCACTATTTACACGCCTGTGCCGCAAAGAGATGCTGATTGATTATACGTGTTGGACTGTATATCTCATATTAGTCAGCGCCTAAATGCTCTTAAGAGATGCTATATTCTATAGCAAGGCGAAATTCCCTCGTCTGCTTACTCTCATGGAAAATTCCTTTCTGTTTTGGAGTATGTACATGAACTGACATTGCACAGAAATATGATACGGAGACCATCATTTTTCCACTTTGGAGAAGCTGCGGGGTGGGGGCAGGGGAATCTGTGGCTGAAGGGGCACAGGAAGGAAATACAGGATGAGGGGCAGTTCCTTCTTCTCACAGGTTGGACATGGGGATTCCCTCCTTGAACTCCAGCGATGGAGAAGCAGATAGTTGAGACGTTCCCATGCCATGTTGTGCTATCGTCTTTTCCACTCCAGTCACAGATTCTCTTTTTCCATGCCGTGTCTGGTGGGTGAAACGTACGATATGTTCATCAGCTGTCTTTTCAGGTGGGCACGTTTCCACTGTGCTGTGGAATCCTTGAGGATGACATTCAAACTCGCACTGCTGACTCAACGCAGGAAACGCAGTGGGCAGACATTTGAAAATGGGAGTATTTTTTAATAAACTCATGGATTGTCCATGCATGAACTGAAAGAGCATG
This sequence comes from Hippocampus comes, assembly GCF_001891065.2. Taxonomy (NCBI): domain Eukaryota; kingdom Metazoa; phylum Chordata; class Actinopteri; order Syngnathiformes; family Syngnathidae; genus Hippocampus; species Hippocampus comes. The sequence continues at coordinate 4,355,670 of NW_017805540.1, forward strand.
CAATGAATTGCTTTACGATTAATGAGCAATTTGTATATATTATGCATACAGTATATTGTACATTTGCAACAAATCTACACATTTTAATGTATGCTTTGTGGAGACAAATAAAAGGATGGGACTTGAAAAGAAAATATCCATCCATCCATTTGGCTTGCGGGAAACTATCACAGCTGTTTTCGGGCAGTAGGTGGCGTACAGCCTAAACCGGTTGCCAGCCAATCCAAAGAAAATATACAGTGTATCATTTATATAGTGTATATTGGGCTGCACGGTGATCGACTGGTTAGCATGTCTGCTTCGCAGTGCAGAGGCCCCTGGTTCAATTCCTGGCCCGGCCTTCCTGTGTTGATGTTCTCCCCGTGCCTTTGTGGGATTTCTGCAGGTACTCCGGTTTCCTTCCATATTCCAAAAACATGTACAGCAGGTTAATGGAACACTCAAAATTGTCCCTAGGTGTGATTGTGAGCCTGAATGGTTGTTTGTCTGTGTGCCCTGCGATTGGCTGGCAACCAGTTGAGGGTGTACCCCGTCCAACTAATTACAAATGTATACTAGTTTATCGATTTATGCCAGAAACTGATCATGGCAGGCAGAACAATAAAATGCGCTTCCATTAGATGGCAAAAGGTACAACAAAGCTGTAAATCCACCTGTTGCCATTCATACAAACATCGTTTTGCGTTCAAGTAAACCTTTCATCAAGTTACTGAATTTGTGAGAGCATTTAGATAAAACATGAGATTATCATCATTTATTACTGATCACTTTTCATACGTTTCGTTGGGTGGTGTTTCGTGAGATTTTATTTATTTATTTTGATGTCGAATGCTCGGGCTCAGTCAAGGTTGGGGAACACTGTTTTCGTGCACTATTTTATTTTTGCTGAGATTTCGATACCCAGTTGTCTAATATTTATCGATCAATCATCATACTGCTGGTTCCAAGCTGGGTTGCACCAAGAAGGGCATCTGGCGTAAAAACTGTCTAACAAATTGTCAGGTTCTGAAACGAACAGAATAATGTTTTGGATTCCAGAAATGCAGGCTCAACTAAAGTGCACTAAAAATGTTTATTACAGAACAGCGCACTGATAAAGTACAAACTGAAATCGCTGGTCACAAGGAGCCAGGAAAAATGCATAAATACAACACTTGAAGCACAGCAGCGAGCAAGGTCAATAATCCGACAAGAGACAAGGCAGCTTGGCAGTCCTTAAATACATGGCAGGCTTGATTGGTAAACGTGGAACAGGTGCGCCTGCTTGGAGGGAACTGCCCTTCACTCCAGCTGGGGCTGAAAACAAAACAAACAGACAGATATGACACAACTCCTGTGCTTCGCTATGCTAACACTCGATGGGACAAGCCATAAATCGCATACAATTATGATGATTTTATAACCAGCACTTAACATTGAGCACGTTTATGATATTGAGCAGCACGAACCAAATGTTAGAGGACATCAAAATTGAAAAAGAAATACAACGAGTTCCCTAGCTTAAAATTCCTTACATCACACTCGTTTAGTTCCTGACGCCATTTACAAAAATCACGCCTGCTGAGTTCAGGCTCATTGTGGAACCACCTCGCGTCACGCCAAGAAACACTCCTTGTCTCAACAACAGACTACCGGCATCTGGCGAATCCACGCTACATGCCATATGCCAAACACACTTTTCTCTCATTAGACGTTGAAGGGATTGTAGTCGATTTTTGTTTATTGAAATAGTGAGGCCGGATTTATTATTTCCTCTCGTGGAGGAAATGTGAACACTTATTAAACACCTTATGCTTGGGACACATGAAGACGGAAAAAGCAATAGGAATTGGTAGAAGAATAGGAAATAGGGGAGTGTGTGGGAATTTATCTGGAGGCAACACCCTGCGTGTAGCCAAGGGCTTCAATAAAGGTCACGGCGCCGACTGCTGCCATTTATAACGGCAGAGAAAGCACATTATTCATCCACATTCCGTCAATAGCTGACAAAAAGAAAAGTAGATTTGCACAAGGTACTCATCTCGTGAGTTATTCCAATAGCCTGCATGCACACCGCCTTATTTGTAGCTCTCCAGCCGTCCTGCCAACGCATTTTTTTTCCTTCAGAAGCAAACATGTCACATTTTTGCGAGCACCTGCTGCCATTTTTCTGTTGACCCATTCTGGTTCTTTCAGGCTCCGGTGAGGCCATTTGGCTTGGATTCTACGTAGTACGAAGGACTCCGTGTCTGCACATAACGGCAGAAAAGTTATTTATGAGTGGTACTGCTGACGAATGGACAAAGAACCTGCTGCTTTCAGGCAGCTCGGCAGGACATCTACAGTTTTCAAGGTTTTCAAACTGCCGCGCTGGGTTGTCCATCAGTCGGGTCGTCTGTTTCTTTGTATGCTCTTTCATCGAAAGACGCTACTGGTGCCCAGGTGTCCGGTTTTTCACCAGACTCACCTGAATCTGTTCATCCGGTTTTATATTTAAAGAATATTAAGGTTCTAACCTAACCCTAAACTATCAGCCTCGGATGACCCTAACCCAGGGGCCGGCAACCCAAAATGTTGAAAGAGCCATATTGGACCAAAGAAACAAAAACAAATAAGTCTGGAGCAAAATATTAAGAGCCTTGTATAAGCCTTAGAATGATTTTAACTGACTTACCAGGTTTGTCGACCTTTCTAATGTAGTCGGACAAAAAATCTCCGTTCAAGTCCTTTTCCTCATGCGATGACCATTTGAACGTGTTCCTAACACTCGCGTCTATTACACGTATGTCAGCTTGCCTGTCTACCTATTTGAACATTGCGCTGGGGCTATACCTGGCCGATCACGAATTAATTAGTTTACACAAAACGCTATTCAAAAACTCGACATTCAATGATTAATCTGTCTTTTGTGTGTATACGTGCACCCTATGTGGCTTCCATTTTCGCCGAAATTTCAAAATCTCCGAGATTTGGCGAAGTCATGAGAATGCGAGGGGGGGGGGTGTTACTGTTACGAGTGTTCGTGCCGCAACATGACTTCGCTCGTGAAAACAAAACAACGAACTCAAACGCGTGTTCGTTGAATGTTGTCAACTAATATCCGAATTAATTTTAGGCAATTTTTCCTCAATTTTCCGGAGGAATTTTCATGAAAATGTGAAAATCTGGAATTCTGGGAAAATCCAGACGACTTTCATCACTGACAAATACACAATCAGCCTTCGTGATTAAATGTTTTTTTTTTACCCTGCAGTGCATCCTGTAGAGCAGGGGTGCCCATCCTTTTTTGACGGAAGATCTACTTTTCGACCAACCAACCTCCCGCGATCGACCCGTTACCGCACACGCGCGCATACGCACGCACTTACACACGCATGCCGTAATGAGCAACAGCCATAACGTTCCCTAAGATGAACGATGCATGGGACACACTTTTTCAGCGTGTTAACTATCATAGCTGATGTGTACCGTTTAAAAATGCTTCTCTCAACCCTCCAGATTCCCATTCTTTGCCAGTATCGTTGGTGAATTGTACATGAAACGCCGTTTTTTTTTTTTATTAAACAACAGCCACCTTCCTGGCATCCCGTCCTGCTAATAGAAACGTGTCGCAGGCTATGACGCAAATCTTTGTTGACAGAAATGTTGACATTTAATATTTATTCTACACATTTTTATAGCATTGAAAAACGTTAAGAATGTTTGTGTCATGTTTCTTCTCCTACAGAAACCATATTAAAACAAAAAATAGATTTCCCTCCCCCATCTTTTGCCATTTTCAAACATTTTTGAAAAAGCTTTCGGAAGCCACTAGGGCGGCGCTAAAGAGCCGCAATGCGGCTGCAGAGCCACGGGCTGCCGACCCCCGCCCGAACCCAATCCTAACCAAAACCTCTACTCCTCCTTTGAAATCGAACCTTACCCTAAACCCAAATCTAGAAGTACTCGTGTCAAAACTTCACAACCATTTTCCAAATGCAAACCACAAACACAACCTGAATTATAACTGTAAACTTAAATAAATGAAGAACAAGAGGTATGATGTGAGTCATCAAAACAAAACAGAACAAAACAAAAAAAAGAATGACAGCCGATTTCCATGAAACTTTGTGGATGGGTGAGACCTTCCACGCATGAACCCATTTTGTTGGCAGCGCAGATACATTCTTCATTTTTGTTGTCTTTCGTTGTTCCAGTCCCCTCCCATCTGAGACGAGCGGGTACAGTGACTAACCGGATCGAACAAATGGACAGAAGTGAAATGGACATGTTTTGGGGTGTTCGGCCTGAGCGGTGTTGGGGAAAATCCGTTATTTTTGTGGCATCTTGAGCCACTTGCACGCTGGCCATGTAAGCTGGCATTTTGCCAACTCTCTGTTCAGTATGTAAGGGACCAACGCGGGCTTGGAGGGCTGAAATCCACCAGGGAATTTACTGGTTTCCAACTTAGTATCAGAGACTGAACACCAGCTGCCATGACCAGAGTGCGAAGTTTAACACCTGAGACTTACTGTCTACACCCTTTTGTGTTGAGAGCAGCTGTTGCTGTCCCGACATGCGTGAACGCAGCAGTGTCGAGCTTCGGTGAAGAAAGCGTGCTGCTACTGTTTCGCATTTGATGCCAATTTGTAGGAAGGCCAGTGTGAAAGCAGCTTGGAAAAGAAACGTTTAAAAAAAAAGCTTGGAAAATACCATCAGGGCGGCATAGTGACCTAAGAGTTAGTCACTTCTGCCTCACAGTTGGGGAGCTCTTGGTTAGAAACTTGGCTCTGACCATCCTGCAGGGAATTTGCATGTTTTGCCCATGCTTGTGTGGGATTTTTTGTCCAGGTACCCCGGTTTCCTTCCGCACTCCAAAAAGGCATGTTTGGTTCATCGAACACCACATGTGTGAATCTAATTGTGAATGGTTGACTTACTGTTTATGTGCCGTGCGATTGACCAGTTTAGAAAATTAATGGATGGGCTGTATATCACTGATTCGGATTCTAATTCCCTATTTGCCCCCAACCGCATTTTGTCTCGACAAATCATAATCGAAGGTGAATCCCTTTGAAAACAGTATCATTGGCAAATTAAAAACACCATTTGACTGCCCGCATTCTCAGAAATTCTTCATCATCTTTGCGCTTTCACGTCACTTGTTATTACTCCAAAGTGAATTTCTCACTTGTCTGAAGTACTGCAGGCTCCGTGTAACGATTAAACATTGTATGTCCTGGAGGTCCGCCACATTTTTCTATTGTGGGATTTGCGCAGTAGCAGACCCCTCGCTGGTTTCCCGCGTTTCTTCGAGCAAAGTCGACTCCAAGTATGTTCTGACATCAGCCGCTGACCAAGGCTGTCAAACAGACTTCAAAACATGCACTTAGGCAAAAGTGTCCACTCCCTTTTCCCACATCCCATCCCAGAGACCTTTATGCTGTCCACACAATGGAAATCCAAACACACAAGAAAGCGTTTTTTTTTTCTCCCATGCAAATGTGAAATCCATACAGGAAGGAGCAAAAATATGCCGTTCGAGATTCGCCGTGCGCCCAAAGAAAACAACATTCTGCAAAGTGCTCTAGCCTCGACATCCTGCGGCCTTTTCGCCCGTGCTGCCAGCACCGCATCAACTTGACAAATACTGAAGGATGTGACCTCCTGATCTGAACCCAAACTTACCTTAAGACCGTGGTCAGCTCAAATCTCATTGCGCCTACCATCATTTGTGTTTCCAGTCTAATGGACAAATATCAAAACCGCAACGCTTGATGGGCTCCATCAAAATTTGAACTCATAACTTGCCGCAAACTTGGTTTTTGAGGAACGGACTCGTCGGAAGACTGTGTGTAATTACATCCTATCACAGGGCGGGCCACTGTTTGGATTAGCTATATCAGTTTGCAGATAATATGGACTTGTGTGGCATTTCGCAGTCATCTCAAATGAACACGAAGAAGAAGAAGAAAAAAAAAGGCACCTGATAGCTAACAGGTGACAAATGACAGCTCGGCTGCCACTCGCCCTTGTCTCTATCGCCGTGCGCCCGACCATCGATTCAGTTTTCTGCTTGAAGTTTATCTTGTGACGTTTGAGGTAAACACTTGTCAGCAGATAGCATCGGCGGTCCCAGTGGGCAGGGGACAGGCTGTGGGAAAGTATATACAGTCTGAGCGGTACCGCAATGATCATCACCCCCCACCCCCTTGGATGGGACTGTAATTGTTGCTTGTCTGAACACCTCCTCCCAGTCTGACAGACACTGTCGCCTGAAACCAATCACTCGGAAAAAGGGATATACTAAGAGTCCATCCGTCCTTCCATGTTGTACAAAGTCGGTCCTTGTTAGGGTCCCGGCGGACTTTGGGCGAGGAGCGGGGTACATCCTGCACTGCCTATTTGCCTATGTGACCTGTGACCGTCAATCACAGGTCACATAGGCAAACGACTCTACTGTCACACCTACAGACAATTTAGAGCCTTGGGTATTTTTGGAATGCGGGAAGAAGCCGAAGAAAATTCAAAGCAAGCATTGAGCTGAAATCAAAAGGGCGAATTACGAGTTCTCAAAGTCACCGTTCTCCCATTTCACATCCTAAAAGTGCCAAATATTAAAAGGTACAAAGTGAGCGCCCTTTAGCCCTGTTTGTACCAAGCGACTCAGTTCATTGTAGTATTTTCCGACCCATACCGTCCCACCTTTCAGCACATTTTTCATGTGGTGGTTCCGGTTCACTTGTGCAGGGTGGAGCTAAACACACTCCTTTGTTCTTTGATTGGTTGACAGAGAAAAGTCATTTCCATATGGAAGATAGCGCAATGGCATATGTAGAGCAGAACTAGAGGGTAAGAAAAAGTGCATTTTATAGGCGACATGTGCTTTCCCAGTTTCCAGCTGTCATCATAACAAGTCTGGGAAATGATTTCTTCGAAACTTTTCCACTTCTTTTTCCGCTTGTTTTGAGGGGGGCGGTCCTGTTTCATGTTAATTTACCGCGCCCTCTCTACTGCAGCATGCGGCAGCTCGACTGGGATTTTTATGACCATAACGAATCCATCCATCCATCCATTTTCTGAACCGCTTCATCCTCACAAGGGTCGCACGGCATGCTGGGGCCTAACCCAGCTGTCTTTGGGCAGTAGGCGGGGGACACCCTGAACTGGTCGCCAGCCAATCGCAGGGCACACACGAACAACAATCCACACTCACAGTCATACCTTGGGACAATTTAGAGTGTTCAATCAGCCTACCATGCATGTTTTTGCAATGTGGGAAGAAAGCAGAGTACCCGGAGAAAACCCACTCAGGCATGGGGAGAACATGCAAACTCCACACAGGAAGGCTGGAGCCGGAATCGAACCCATGATGAATCCACCGCTTGGTAAACATGGCTTTCAATCATACCCATGAAAGACCAATCACATACGGTTTTTGCCTCTGTGCAATTGTATCCCCCCACCCCTCCCCCACTCACCGCCGTGCAAATGGTGAGTTACTGGGTTGCATCTCTTCGGGGTGATGCTTTGACAGTATTGTGCCAGCAATAATCACTAAAATGGCGAACCACAAGAAACAACCGGGTTACAAAATTTCCCAGAAGAAACGTGCACGTCTTTCTCCACATATCATAATCTCATCTTTACTACTGCGGGGAACTGTTTTACAACGTGCAGGTTAGACTTAACGCTTTATCGTTTTGGTTAACATTAGAGTTCAACAGTAACCATTTAATGTCTTAAGCGGATAAACAATTGTAGGTGGCCTTGATTCTAGCGTGCCTTTTGTAAGACTGAACAGACAGCGCTAGTCTCATCGGATACAGCATGTTAGCAGCTCTCTATTTCATCTTCAATATTCACCTTTTTTTTAAGTGAAATAAACCATCTAGACTCAAGCACTACAGTTCTGGCAAAAATAAAGTTATTAGTTCTAGCACTGGTCATAAAACGACCACCCTTCCTGCCTCGAGGGAACACACTGAAGTAAGTCGTATATTACTTGTGGTCGGAAAAATATAGTTGTCCTCACTTTTTAGGAGACAGCATCTTCCGAGTCTGGTTCTTTCAAAGCTCTGGTTCATGTGATCTGGGATTTCTCTTGTAAATTTGATTGGCGGTTGTTGTAAAACTAAAAAGGCCTTACTGGCAGGGGAAGCGTTGACAAATTGTAAAGCATAATTTTCCTTTTTAAAGCCGACATGTAACACTTATGAAACATGCTCAGCGCTCAGTCTTCCTGACAGAATGCGCAGATCTGTCTTCCTCATCCATCCTGGGATGATAAAACACTCGAAAACAAAGCAAAACAAAACATCATTTATATTCTGCATGACAAATTACATCCGTTGCCAAAGGTGCCGGCCAACCAAGGGGTAAGTTTGGGTTCTTTCCAAGACGCTCCTTCAACATAACGAGCCCTCGTAATGTCTCAAAATAACATCGAGTTCCTGCCACTTTTGGTAAAGTGGTACCTTTGATTTCCATACAAACCCATAAAGGAAAACACAGCCATGCAGATGACGTGATGTGTTGTCCAAAACAAGCAATCACTGATCGGCAATGAGTAATTGGATGTACAGACACCAGTTTCAACAATGAACATGGAAAATGGGTGGTCTTCTCCGTCATAACAGGATCCAGGAAGTCGTCCGTTTGAGTTTGAAGAAACAATTTGGGGTGAATGTCCTGGTGAATTCCAACTGGGAATTTGACCCAATCGGAAGACGCAGGCAGCGGAGACAAGCAACAGCATCTGATGTGGGGCGAGAAAGGCATCCAAGAACATTTCACCATGAAAAAGGGGTGTGTGAGTACCCTTTCATCGCTGATTGCAGCTTTTTAACCCTTTCAGGGTCAGCGGTTACTACAGTGGACAGCTTATCATGTTATCAGGTTACAAGGTGCATGAAAGGGTTGAAATCATTCTTCTGAGATGAAATTGTGTTTTGTGGGCCAAAAAACATGGCCCAAAACTCACCCCCACCACTACATCAAACATATATCAAAAAGTTTTGTCATCCGCACTTGTTGGCCACATAAAGCCATCTCTGATTCGAATTTGCTGTTGACCAGTGTGATTAAATGCACGGTCAATTGTGTGCATGTAATAATATGATCGGGACCCAAAAATGATTGTGTGTGGGATTCAGAAGTATAATGGTAAAGAGATGCATGGCTTAAAAAAACAAATGTGGAATGTATTAGATGTTCTGTGTATAAACCGGGTAGGAAAAAAAAAAAAACAGTCACTTACTCGTGACGGCAACCGAAAGAGATTTTTAAGAGCGTGGCCTCAAACTTGGCACCGGAGACGGCAGACAGTCACGAAGCCGATCGCGGGCAATAAACAACGAGTCACGCAAACGTACACTTCACATGCAACGCAGTCGCTGATTCACTTAAGCGGCCGGCTGAAATCATGTTCCCCTTGGACCAACTCTTGCAAATGGCATCATCTCTAACTGCCGGCAAACACGTCGCCGTGGCCTAATGCATGTTATCAATATAACCCTCGCAAATTACACCATGCAGGGCGGATCCAAGTAAACTACTCTCGCCGCCAACTGTATTTGACACAATGGAAACGTTTGAGTACCACTCCCTGTTGCGGCGTCAGACAACTGCTGCCCTTTACGTCAGCGCTGCACCACAATTAAAACAATCTCGGAAAGACAAAGGCCATCAATGAGCAAAGGGACGGGCTGCGCCATCTTGATCGTCATGACCACCGGCGTGAAGACGATCGGGGACTGCGGATGTCTTTCATCAAACCATTACCAAATGACTGTAGCTAAAGCGGAACGAAAAACAAACTTGATAACATGGACTTGGAAAAAAAGAACACGTCTGAAATCGAAAAGGGCCTTTTTCCTTCATCCATTATGCTTTCTTGACAAGTCAATGAGGAAATCGTTGCAGAAGACTAAATACTGCTGATTTGTATCAACAGTGTACTTGCATTAAAGTAATTAAAGATGGGGTGTAATGCTATGCTTCATGCTATCACTCCCCACTCAGTACGTACCTCGATTTTAAGATTTTTCGGTTCACTTTGTCCAATACGGGAACAAAAAGCAAAATGCAGAAGTGCTCATCATTGGGTTAACAGGAACAGATTTGTATTTAACATGAAACAGCGAATTCTCCAATAAAAACACAGCACTCTATATAAAATTATAATAATTAAATCAGCCATGTCAAACTCATTTTTGTGGGGAGCCACATCGAACTTTGAGGGCCACTATGAGTCTGAATGAAGCCATATGAATTTATGCCTCATATTATCACATATACACAACAAATTGATGGTTTGGAAATCAGAAGTCTGTAAACAAACAAAAAAAAAATGATCACAATTAATCCATTATTTTTAAAAAGACACAAATACTCGCAATATCACAATGATGTGAAAAACGTGAAGACAATTTGCAATTTGGGTGTTTTAGCAAGAAACATGAAGTCGCCACATGATTTGCTGTCGCGGCCCACATAAAATGAGGTGGTGGGTCATACCTGGCCCTGTGGCTTTGATTTTAACACCTGTGAATTAAATAATAACAACATGTCATTTAATAAAACAAAATAAATAATAAAACAAAAATCACATCCCTCCATCCATCCATCCATTTTCCAATCCGCTTTATGCTCACAAGGGTCACGGGGGGTGCTGGAGTCTCTCCCAGCTGTCTTTGGCTTCAGATCGTTCAGCTGTAGGCGGGGGACACCATGAATCGATTGAACAAAAATGACAAATTAATAAAATAAAAATGTTAAAAATGTTCTTTCCGTGAAAGTGCAATATCGATTTCTTCTTTTATCCTATTAAGAAATCCAGATGAATTAAATTCGGCAAGTCTATTTTCATGCTGCATATTCACAATGGTGTGATGATGAAAAGCATTTCACTAGCCATGACATCAGCTTGTCAGAAGCTGAGCTTCACTGTATTTGAGGCTTGAATATGAGGCAGTTATATTTCCGATTATTGACGTAGTATAATATATTCCGTGGAGGAACTCGCTACAGCACAGAGTGTGGTGACAAATTTGAATCCATATACATGTTAGGTTCTGACCAAAGTGAGTAATGTTTTCGGATTCCAAAAATGCAGGCTCAGACAAAGTGCAATTACAAAAATATTTCTTAAAGAATATTGCACCGATAAAGTCTGAATTGAAATCGCTGGTCACAAGGCGCCAGGAAAAACAATTTTGATATTCACAATGGTGTGATGATGAAAAGCATTTCACTAGCCATGACATCAGCTTGTCAGAAGCTGAGCTTCACTGTATTTGAGGCTTGAATATGAGGCAGTTATATTTCCGATTATTGACGTAGTATAATATATTATATATACTCGCTACAGCACATAGTGTGGTGACAAATTTGAATCCATATACATGTTAGGTTCTGACCAAAGTGAGTAATGTTTTCGGATTCCAAAAATGCAGGCTCAGACAAAGTGCAATTACAAAAATATTTCTTAAAGAATATTGCACCGATAAAGTCTGAATTGAAATCGCTGGTCACAAGGCGCCAGGAAAAACAATGCAAACCAAAAGCATTTGCAAAGGCAAGGTTCAATTGAACACTGAGATATAAACGAAATGACAAATGTCCAATTTGACGAAAACAAAAACATGGGCAAGTCAAAGACAAAAAACATAAATGCTTCCAAAACGAGAGGCTAGAGCGCCATAACGACTATGACCAGATCGAGAGGTATAGGAAAACAACACTTGAGCAAGAGCAGCAACAAGGTCAATAATCCGACAAGAGACGTGATATTGGCAGTCATTAAAGAATATTGCACCGATAAAGGCTGAATTGAAATCGCTGGTCACAAGGTGCCTGGAAAAACAATGCAAACCAAAAGCATTTGCAAAGGCAAGGTTCTATTGAACACTGAGATAGAAACGAAATGACAAATGTCCAACTTGACGAAAACAAAAACATGAGCAAGGTCAAAGACAAAAAACATAAATACTTCCAAAACGAGAGGTTAGAGCGCCATAACGACTATGACTGGATCGAGAGGTATAGAAAAACAACACTTGAGCAAGAGCAGCAACAAGGTCAATAATCCGACAAGAGACGTGATATTGGCAGTCCCTTCGTGGCTTAATCATGATGATCAAATTGGCAGCAGGTGTGCACGCTGGAGGAGAAGCCCCCCACTGCCACCTGCTGGAGACACACAAGAACAGGACATTACTATTCCTCCCAAATTGTAGTCCTTCGTTTCAATTTGTTGATCTGCTTTTTTCGACATAAAAAAAAAAAAAACTGTCATTTTAAAATGATTGCAACTCGGTATAGCTCGGATACTGTTACATGACGCTGTTACAGTACGCAACTGAATAATGACTCCAAAAGATGTTTTTCACCAGTTCCATATTGGTGATGACTTTTAATAATTGATTCATTTTCTGACATTTGAAGGACTTACTATCGCTTGCCTTACACATGAAAGCGTGTTTCGCCAACTGCTTGGTCGGTGCTCGCTTATGTCTAAAATGACAAAAATGCACATATTCGATTTTGGGACATTACTATTCCTCCCAAATTGTAGTCCTTCCTTTCAATTTGTTGATCTGCTTTTTTCGACATAAAAAAAAAAAAAAACTATCATTTTAAAATGATTGCAACTCGGTATAGCTCAGATACTGTTACATGACACTGTTACAGTACGCAACTAAATAATGACTCCAAAAGACGTTTTTCACCAGTTCCATATTGGTGATGACTTTTAATAATTGATTCATTTTCTGACATTTGAAGGACTTACCACCACTTGCCTTACGCATGAAAGCGTGTTTCGCCAACTGCTTGGTCGGTGCTCGCTTATGTCTAAAATGACAAAAATGCACATATTCGATTTTGCCGACCGCATAGCAGTATCCCGAGAAAGATTGATGTGGTGTTTATGACGGTGTTAGCGTAGCTCTAGCCCGCCGGTTCAAAGCATCATCCTGAAACAGAGGGAGATGGAAGACGATCTAGTCGACTCTGCGGTGTGAAATTGCTCCGGGGTCACATGTGTTTCTGTTCACCCGTCTCACCTTGAGGCTTTAGAAGACGGGGGTGGATAACACGCGATGGTGCCGTGGACCTGTTTTGGGGCCACCTTGCCAGCCCAGATGCAAGCTTTCATCTTTTTTTAGAAGTCCAGTCCCACAGTAATGATTTCTGCCAGTAGCACGCTGTTGCTTGAGGATAGAATGAGCTTCTTATATTTAAGTTGGAAAATGTGAAAGCATTTACACTGTTATTGACAGTTTCTGTGCAGAGAGTCAAGCCAGACAGTTTCACACTTGAACCCGTGCACTGCGTCTTGCAAAATACACATGTGATCCCGTTGCCCGGATGGTGGAATACTTGACGGACGACAGTCAGATGCAGGTCATTCATGTGTTGAATTTTTCTTCTGAGTTTTTTTCCGCGATAAGATGTTCAACGTGAAGC
>NW_017805540.1:4369457-4394000 GCF_001891065.2 Hippocampus comes
AAACAAAAACAAAACAAAAGTCAGTATTAAGAGCACATAGTTTGTCCATATTTAAAGCTGCATTTTTGTTCTACATCTTGTTCTCAAATGCTAAGTCTGAAGTGACCCTCCCCCGCCATTAGCACTGATGAACAATTGTGCTCCCCTCCTCCAGCATTGAAGCTGCTTTAAACCCTACATACTGTGTACAGTACCACCAACTGTAACCTCCAAACACTTTAACAGCATTTGAAATGCTTTCAAAACATTTTCAAACATCATTATACCCTTACTAAACACAGCAAAAAAAACAGCCTGCAGCTAAGCACGCACGTATACAATGAGCACCTGCAACCAGTCCGCCTCGATAGGTGATTAGAAGTGTGTGCCTTCTGTATACCAATACCAAAAATGAATGAAAACTGTACGGTCTGTTGGTAATGATAATCCAAAACAAGTTTTAGCATACTACAGATCTTGTTAATGGACGTGTTACTAATGTAATACAGTATTGTCATTGTCAACTATTGTAAAGAAAGTTTTGGTGTAACATTTATGCTGGCAGGCCGATGATCGGGTTCAAGCAGAGGAGAACAATCAATGTCAATCTACGATTAACATGGAACAAAATACTCCAAAATATTTTTTTAAAAAAGTGTTGGAATGATTTTGGGGTTTTGATGGGGTTTATGTCATCATAACAAAGGAACATCAGGGTGGCGGATCCCCTTTCTTGCTTTTTTTTTTTTTTAACTCAAATTATCCTTTTCAATGTTCATTTACATAACTTTCAAGTCCCACAATAAACAGACCAACACAGCGAGACGTCATTTTGAGTGAAAACAGAACATAATGACTATGGAAAGCAGATGGTCCAAGAATGTCCAAATGGTGAAACATGTCCAAATATAGAGAGTGCCGAGACCTCGGACCATCAGAATGATGTCAGAATTTTTTACATTTCGGTGATTGCGAATAATTGCGGGACATTTCTTCCAATACCTAAAAGTAATTCTGTCGGGGCGTGGCTGAGCATAGTTATCCTTATAAGGACAAACGATCTGATACGGCTCATGTGCTGGATCACATTAGATTGTCAAGGGCTACCAATTAGAGTATATATGATTGGGCAATCGTTAGTTGCGAGTGTTTCAAAATTTGAAAGAGCTGAGAGCACATTCACACTTGCCTCCACCATTTGCAGTAGTCGCGCAGTCCGGCTCATTTGCATCAAGGTGCGAGTAATCACGAATCACTTTCACACTATTGACAGGATTCTTTTCAATTAATTAATTATTACCGTCGTTGACTGGCAACCAGTCCAGGGCGTAGGCTGGCCTTTGCCTTAAGACAGCTGGCATAGTTTCCAGCATCCCGCAACCCTGAACAAATGTAAGAGGTCTAGAAAATGCATGTAAGGATAAATTGAGCGTTGTGCGTGTGTGTGTGTGTGTGTGTGTGTGTGTTTTAAAGGTGGCTAGTGAACTGGAGCCTATTCCAGTTGATTTTGGGGCAAAGGTAGGGTACACCCTAGACTGGTTGCCAACCCATCACAGGGAAAATACAGACAGTGTCATTTTTGTGGCAGGCCACATTCTTGGTACTATTTCCCTGTGAGGGGTGTTATGAGTATTAAACCATTTCAATTGTTTTGTCTGATTGATGGATAACATCAGAAGTCAATGAAAGTAGTTTGTGCAACCGTTGATGAAGTCACTGAAAAAAGAGGTTTCATGACAACAATGCTTGCAGGATTGCAACATTTTCTGAATTACATGTGACGATTTGAAACTTGGGCATACATTTTAGCGAGAATCCTGGAAGTTTGACACAAAAGATTTGCTTTGACGGGTCACATGATGATTTGGGCCAGATGTGGCCCGCGGGCCTTGAATTTGACACCTGCAGTGTTTGGTCTTTAATGAGACTATCATGCAAGTTTTTGGAAAATGGAAGGAAGCCGGAGCACTCGGAGAAAAGCCACGCAGTAGAGATACAAATGCAGATCTTCTGATTGTGAGGCACGTGCTAACCACGAACCGCTATGCTGCCATGTCCCATAAAATGTTTTTCTTACAATTACAAAAAGTGTCATGGTGGAACCCAGATTGTAATTAAGAAACCGCAGATGGGCCTACCGATCAAAAGGGTCTTAAGCCCCTTTTAGACTCCCTGAAAACTTGTTGACCTTATTTCAGAATTGCTGTTCTGTGTAAAAGAGTATCGACATGGAATATTTTAAGAAAAAAAAAATCCGCCTTCCGATGTAGAAGCGAAATCACCAGAATGATGGGTCGGAGGTGTGACACTGGACACTCCCTTTCCCCCACTCTGTCATCTCAAAGCAATTGTATTTTGCACTCATGGTGAAATCATCAATTATCTGGACTTAAAAGCATGCACTTTAATGGCAAACTCCTTCCTTCACTGGATTATGCATAAATATGGGTTTGTTACAGTTCTGCTGTGGCAATTTTGCTGGCCCTCTGCATGAAAGAGAAGTGTGGGTATCCCTGCCTCTCACCCGGAGCCCTCTGGGATAAGCTGCTGCTCAATTATGACCCTAATGAAGGCGAGAGCTATCCATGCATCCATTTTCTAATTCGATTATCCTCACGAGGGTCGCAGGTGTGCTGGAGCCTATCCCAGCATTTTTCAGGCAGGAGAGCAGGGCCCACCCTGGACTGGTTGACAGCCAATCGCTGGGCACACAGAGACGAATGACCTTTCACGCTCACACTCACCCTGAGGGACAATTTACAATGTTCAATTAACCTATGATGCAAGGTTTTGGAACGTGGGAGGAAACCGGAGTACCCGGAGAAAACCCACACAGGCACGGGGAGAACACAGGACGCAAACTCCACACAGGAAGGCCGGAGCCGGAATCGAACCCTGGACCGCTGCACTGTGAGGCCAGCGTGCTGACCAATCGACCACCGTGCCGCCACCGTTTTAGGACAAGAGCTATAAAAAACAAATTAAATGGATGGATCCATGTGAAAGAATATTTTGAAAACATGTTCTTTGTTGTTATCAGTGCACTTAAAATTTGAGGACCCACCCCATTTGCTCTCCCTCATGTTGCATTTAATATGCATTGACACTGTAGCCAAGTGTCTATTGAAGCCAGACAGCATACTGCAAGCAGTCTTCAGAGCAGCAGATGACATTTAGAGGCACTACTGCATAATTTGAGCCCACACATGAATGTCAAAACTGAAGGAGACTCTTGAATGGACAAAAGGTGTGAGGAAGCTCAACAATCTATGTACAAAGTTGCATGAAAAAGATTCAGCTGTCAGATAATTGCTGGAAATAGTGTTCAATCTCAACATACAGTGGGCAGGAAGGTAAATGCAACGACTACGGTCAATTTAATTATAATTAGCACAAAAAAGTGACTTCAGTGCTGCTGTGGTGGGCTCAATGGTAATTTGCTCTCTCAACGCAATCCAGATGCGTGTTTGATTAATGCTTTGAACAAGAAGGCCATGGTGGGAAGTAGAGGAAGAAGGCGGCAGGTTAACACCCAAAAAGCCTCAAACAAATGACAAAAATCACTCTGTGTAAAGAGAGATGGGTGGATACTCCCCATTATTTAGAGAGCAAATTGATTCATGTGGTATTGTGTGTGGATGACTAAATAGTACAGTGGATACATTGAAAGTGACCAAATTTAAGTAAAATGTTTGAGAATAATACGGTTAAAAAACAAAATCTGAATTCGAAACACCAACTCATGTGAGACCCTTAATTTCTTTCATCTTTGGCTAACTTATTTTTACATGTTGGCGACAGTTAAAATAAATACATAAAAAGTCGAGGAATTTGTTTGTGTGTGTGTGTGTGTGTGTGTGTGTGTGTGTGTGTACTTTTATCATAAAATATCCATTTCCTGTGTATGTGGTACCTGAGTTTTATTTTAAGGTTGACGACTGAGGAACGGGATAATCGGACTGAATTTGATAAATAATGGAATGATTGCTCATACGTACTAATTCTGTACTGCACATTCACAGACTTGCATTCACAGAATGCACGCCAAAGCATTAGGAGGCGCTATAATCCTAAACTCTCAGGCCAAGACTATCTAAAAATGGAAGAAAGTCAAAATTTAAAACGAGGCATCAATAGCTTACTGTGGATCGCGTGCCAAAGAAATATCTGGCACTATCACATATAACAAGAATCCAATTTTAGCCAATCTGAAGCCTCTGTTCAAAAAGAAAAATGGCAATTGTTTCAAAATGAGGGAAAAGGATGTGTTGACTGAGAAGATACTCCTAAATGTGACACTTCAACATAAAGCGAATAAAAACACCAAGCTGAA
Source organism: Hippocampus comes (assembly GCF_001891065.2). Taxonomy (NCBI): domain Eukaryota; kingdom Metazoa; phylum Chordata; class Actinopteri; order Syngnathiformes; family Syngnathidae; genus Hippocampus; species Hippocampus comes. Next base: position 4,373,770 of record NW_017805540.1, read on the forward strand.
ACTGAGCAAAAACTCTACTTGTGGACAAAAATAGATCTGAAGTGTATTGGTTGGCTTTCCAGCAATCTACCAACCGTTTCAGCACTGTGTTGACAAAACTCACAGGAATGTGTTGCTTTGGAAGTTTGGAAGATGTGTTACCAAGGAAAAAGGGCCTCTAATAAGGTGCTTTTTGGTGACTATAGAGCTAAAGTATTCATCACAGAGATGAACCTAGAAAGCCGAACACCCAATGATGTAGTTTGGTGTCATTGTCCATGATTTTCTGGAAAAATACACCTCTCAGGTTGCACAGGGCTTTGAAATTGGAGCCACATTTACCGTATTTTCCAGACTATAAGTCGCAGTTTTTTTCATAGTTTGGCCGGGGGTGCGACTTATACTCTGGAGCGACTTATGTGTGAAATTATTAACACATGATTATGTCATTTCACATTATTTTCACATTAAACCACAAGAGGGCGCTCTCGGGCTGTGTTGATAAATCGACGATGAGTCTGATGTAAGCGACGTAGAAGAGGAAGCGGAGCATCGTCTACCTTCCGAGTTGGGGGAGTTGTTTAAAAGTGACACCGAGGATGAAGATTTCATTGGATTTAGTGATTTGAAGTGAAACTGATAGTTTGGTAAACTTGTTAGCATGTTCTTTATGCTAGGGTTATCTGAATAACTCTTAATATGTTATGTCGTTACTGACATTACCAGGCATGTCAGTCATGTAACGTTAGTATACCATACACTTATTCAGCCTGTTGTTCTCTAATTTATTCTTATTTTAAATTGCCTTTCAAGATGACATGTATGTTTTTGATGTTGGATTTTATCAAATAAATCTCCCCCAAAAATGCGACTTATACTCCAGTGCAACTTATATATATTTTTTTCCTTCTTAATTATGCATTTTTTGGTTGGTGCGACTTATAATCGGGAGTGAAGTATTATCCCAAAAATACGGTATACGTACCTCAGTTCAGTGGGCAGTTTGTAGCCATTTATTCCAAAAGCAAGAGCCACGTCAACAAGGGGTGTTCAAGGAAGGAAAATATAAATGCTGTTTCCCTCAAATCCCACTCTTTTGGTGTTCCACAAGGTTCTTCCTTGGGCCCCCTTCTTTTCTTTATGGACCTACTCAGAATGGCCACATTGAAAATGTATGAAAAAGGCACTGCAAGGCAGCATGCAAGGTAACATTAAATGACAAATACGGCTATTAAATCCTAGAATATGACAATGGTAGAAAGCCATCTTGTAAATGGGTTCAAATGGCCTTTCATGACAGCATATAAAGTAACATTAAGCAAAGGTAGCACTAAACCATGCTAACAATGTGAGCTAGCCACTTTGAAAATTGATTAAATGGCCTATACCGATGGTGTGCAAAGGAATGTTCAGCCAAAGTCCAGCTGCAATATCCCCAACTGTGACACTGCTAGCTATCCACCCTCAAAACTGATTTAAAGAGATGAAATATGGTTAAAGTACAATAGTAAAACATGTCATGATTTCATTATTTATTCCTCTGGGCAAATGAATACAATATGGATGACAGATGCGGTGAAAGCATGTCTACTTGGGCCCAAGAGAGAGGAAAGTATTTGGAAAGCTCAAGTCGCTCAAGATAAGACATATTTAAAGATGTATAAACACAGATAATGCTGTATTTGTTATGTTTTGCCCACTGACTGTGCGGTTGTTGTCACATCCTTTCAAAATCTCTCTAGCACTACAAATATTTATCATACAGCATTGTGTAAAAGAAAAAAAAAATGGAGACATTACGTTAAACAAGAGATTGTGTCATTAGAGGTTTAAAGCAGATCAAAACAGGTGGGTTTTTAAGTGCTGTTTTAAAAGAGGGGAATGTGTGAGTGTGTCTGAGGTGATGAAGGAGACAGTTCCAGGAGTCAGCAATAGAGGAGGCTCTGTCTGCCCAGGTCCGATCCTTTTTATTATTTTTAATTATCTTTTACCACATAAAGTGCCTTTGAGTGGTTCTTAAAGCGCTACACAAATAAATGTATTTATGCTACATTGACATAGAACTGACATTCTTTGGTTCGAATGCCATAATTTGTATCCTTTTTTTTCGTAGGTTGTTGAAACGAAAATACAAATGTACTGTCTACTAGCATTGTAATTGACACAAAATGCCTCAAACAGCATATTGTTTCAACAATATTGAGTACCAACAGGTCAGGGGTCACCAACATGTTTATTTGTTATTAATAATAACACATAACAATAACATTATTAAGGTATTTTAAGCACATTTGTTGCTAAAAGGCTATGTTAGCTAATTATTAGCTAGCAGCTAAAAATGGTCCCTATTTGGCTATATTTTAGGCATTAAACTCAAAAAATGCTCTTTGAAGACAACAATTAAGTAGTTAGAGCAGTACTCAAATGTGACAAGCCCAGCTAGCCATGGTGAAAATGGATTCAAATGGCCTTTCAATACAGTGTGTAAGATAATGCAAGCAAAAGGAGAGATGTAACATGCTACAATGTGACAACCTTTGCTTGCCACCTTGAAAATGCCTTTAAATGGCCTTGTAATTGACAGCGTACAATTGCATGGAATATGGATCTCAATCACCTTTCCAAGACAATGTACAGGCTAATGCTCAGCCAAAGCAGAGATGTAACATGATAAAATGTAACAACCATATCCTCCCTGAAAATGTATTTAAAATGGCTTTCAGGACTGGCTCACGGTTTTGAAAAAATGTGATAGCCATCTTACACAAAGGCACTGGCAATAATGTACTTTCTAAAGTGTTTGGGAACTACACCACTATGAAGAACAACAACAATCATAATATTCATTCATTCATTTTCTGATCGGCTTTATCTTCACATCTCCACAAGGGTCGCAGGGGGTGCTGGAGCCTATCCCAGCTATCTTGGGCAGTAGGCAGGGGACACCCTGAACCGGTTGCCAAACAATCGCAGGTCACACAGAGACGAACAACCATCCGCGCTCACAGTCACACCTTGGGACAATTTAGAGTGTTCAAACAGCCTGCCATGCATGTTTTTGGAATGTGGGAGGAAACCGGAGTACACGGAGAAAACCCACGCATGCCCAGGGAGAACATGCAAACTCCACACAGGAAGGCCAGAGCTGGGATCGAACCCGGTGCTTCTGCACTGTGAGGTCGACGCGCTAACCACTGGACCACCCCACAATAATAATAATAATAACAATAATAATAATAATAATAATAATAATAATAATAATAATAATAATAATAATAATAATACGCCATATCTGGATCCCAACACCAAAAACAAACAGTAGTTCCAGAGGTATGCCGCTTTGCCTTTGGTTGGATTTTGAGGTTAACTGGCTTTAAAGCCTAGGGCAATTTATCACTGTCATTCTAACAAGCAATGACCTTTAGTGGACAGTCGAGAGTTTGTTTCCTTTCCACATTAAATTCACAAGCCAGAGGAATAAACAAATGCTTAATAAGTAAAACACATAAGCAAGAAATGATGGACAGCTTCTCTGTTTTTTACTTGAGGTCATCGCTTACCTTGTGTGGCATCCATGAGCAGACAACATGGCTGCCTGTAAGTTGTCGTGTTCCCTGAGCGACATTTGGCCCACACACGGTATCGGAGCATTTGACTCGTTTCCCTCACTGAGCTACCAAAATACAACACAAACACACCATTCGGCTGACTTCAAGCACCATGGGATACCCTCCATGTTGCCACAGCAACCAGATAAATAGCATACCTCCAACTCAACATCATAAAAAGCAAATAAAGTGAGTCCTGAAAAGGTTTATTTTGCAAATTAACATTTGTTAGCTAGTTGATGATAGCAATCAAACATTAGCTCGCCAACTAATGATCGCAAACTATGGCTGTGTCTGAATTTGTACACTATTCCCTACATAGGGATCGAACCATTTTGTTGGGCTGTCCGAATGCCCAGAGACAAAGACGTACTGCACTCAAAATTACCCACAATGCACTTTGGAAAGGTAATTAGCATTGACGGTCAATGAACAGGTCAATATTGACCACAATGCACTGCGAGGAGAAAAACAAAATGGTATAAAATATTGCAAAGCACTGTAGTAACTATACACGATGCAAATACTGTAATTTCATTGAATTGAAAATATGTATATTGTATATGTACTGTATGTATAAAATATGATGGGAAAACTATGAATAGCTCACCAATTAAGATGTTTTATGGTTTTATTTATTTGAACACTGATGAAAAGTTAATTTTTCCTTGAAAAAGTTTGTGTGTGTAAAATTTGAGCCATAATGTCACTATAACATGGTAACATTTGACTAAAAACTACGATTTTTGCTTGCTGACAAATGATTGCACCTAACATTTTATTTACCGGTACAAAGAATTTCTATGAACGGTCCTCTTAAGACAGCATGCAAATATACTAAATAGCATACTATACTGGCCACTTTAAAGCCAACAAAATGAGTCATGGAAATGTCCATTACGCTATACATTCTACATTTACTGTACTGCAAAAAGTATCTTTGGTATTAGTTTTTTTTTTCTTCCTAAAAAAGAGGCTGTGGGGAAAATGTGAGCACAGTCAGTGTCAGGTGAGTCATTTTATGTTCACCAGTTCAACTTGCAGTCTAGTCCAAACCACCCGCATCGTTTTCTTTAGCCATCACAGGTCAAACGGTGGCGGATGTGAGAAAAAAAAAAACCAACAAGTAGTTCATTCTGATGCATGACAGGTGTGTTTTATATTTAGCTTTACCTAAATGTCTGCTGACGGGATCTCAGCCAGATGACCACACCTGTCAGACTGAGGCGTTCAAGATGTCTTCAGTGTTTAGACAACCTACCGAAATGTTATTCCCAAAGAAAATTAGCTAGATTGAAATCTTCTTGCTCAGGGCTCTCCAACTCTGTTACACTTTTGTGAATTTGTGATGCTGGGGGGCTGATTACCCTCCCAATTCATTGACTTTCCAAACAAATGTCCCCATAGGTGGTAACAGAAATAGAAATAACCAGCTCCAAGGTTAAAGTCACCATCAACCATTTATTCAGGCACTCTAAAGAAGACATTCCCTGGTGTCTTGATAACATGCTTCCATCAAAATATCCAAGCATCACGAAATGTGTAATTTAAAAAATCCTATTTCTTGTCTCATTGAAATTAGACAGTTTTTAGCAAGTGAGCCAGCCCTTATACTTACCCCCATCATCCTGGTGTCGTCAGATTCACACCGAGCAATCAAGTTGCTTATCAGAGGCTAACACTGTTATCTGAGGCTAATCTGTGCATCCAACAAAGCTAAAGGAATCTTATCTTATCTTTTGACTTTAGAGTAGCAGGGGCATAACACCTGTGGTTGATATGTGTGTTTTTGCATGACAGTGCCTTTCTGTCAGGAAGATTTTGCTGTTTCATTATTACTAACTGTCCAAATAATCTAAAGAAAAAATAACAACAACAAAAAAAACAACTGAAGGTAGTGAAAAGTCATCAGATTTAGCAATTTGACCATGCAGTCAATATTATTTAATGTAGAAGTGATTTCGATAATACACTGCAGGTGTACCAAACTAGCTATACATAATAAATTGCCCGATAAGTGTCTTTTTGAAGTCTGTTTTTGCCCCCATAGAGGTTACCAAGAGCACATTTTCCCCAAGAAAATGTCAAATTATTCCTTCAACACTTTGAAATACAATACTATTCCTCCAAACGGCAGCCAAGCACTGGGTATGCCCTGGTATTTACAGGTCGGTGGTCTCCAGGAATCTGGAATGACAGAAATCATCAGTCGTAGAACGACTGCAGGCTCCAAAGAATGCGCCATGCACTCAAATGACATCACTGACAGAAAATATGGGGAACGTTGATGATGTTCATGTTCCTCGATAAATGTTGTCTTTTTCAGGACACGCTTGAACTGCTTTGAAGGCTGGAGGTGAACATATGGCTTTCCTCATCACTCCCTACAACCCACTGATACATACCAAGTGTACTTCGCATGTCTGAACATGAATGAGTGTGTGTGTGTGTGTGTGTGTGTGTGTGTGTGCGTGTGTGTGCGTGTGTGTGTGTGTGTGTGTGTGTGTGTGTGTGTGTGTGTGTGTGTGTGTGTGTGTGTGTGTGTGTGTGTGTGTGTGTGTGTGTGTGTGTATAGGTATGGTGTAAACATAGTCTTCACGGGCCTAATCTAAAACTGAAACTGAGTCAAGACAATCATCGATATTCATTGCTTGAGTCATCACAAATGCGTCTCATTGGGCAATAAATCACATGTCACGCATCAGTCACACGTTGCAGTTGTTTTGGAGCCAGAGCTGGAAATAAAATGTGAAATGTCCATCTCTGGTGCATATGGTCCAAACGTGTTGATTACAAGCAATAACAACTTTCGCAGCAATAACAACTTTCACTCCTTTGGGAATACTTTCTCCACTAGTTGTTGGAGTGTGAGTGTGTGTCAGCGTGTGTGTAGCGGTGGAATTTTTGTCCATTCATCCGGAAGTACATTAGTGAGGTCACTGATGTTGGACCCAAGAGAGCGCCTAGTGGTTCCTAATCAGAGGACTTGTGTTGATTGACATACTCTGACCGTGTCAGTCAAAACTGAGCATTATTATCTTTGTAAAGGCTAATTTTTCAACGACAGCACTTGCACGGGATATTGTTAGAATTTGCAGGTGTTCCCAATGTTGCATTGTGAAGAAATATTGCACAAGAACCAATGAGGAGGTGCCTGGTGGATGTCAACATTCCTGTGAAGTCCGTGTCGCTCTGTTTCCAAGTTGTAATCAGATTAAGCATGTACAAATACGGGTTTACCCCTTGTGTGGTCTCTCGTCCGTGAAAACCTGCCACCCAAATCCCATTAATAGCCCCTTTTAATGAAAGGATAATACCTGTGGGATATTGGATCATTATTGTTGCTAATATTATTAAACTGTCATTGACTGACACTCGTGTCACATGCTTTCGGGACGCCGTGTCAGACGCCATTATTGAATTCTACACATTCCGTACAAGATTTTGCCAGTTGAATGTTATCAGGGAGCTTACATGAGAAGATGCTGAGTTCATGTGAATTTGGTAAATCACCGACGGTAAGTGCTCATTTTATTTGATCTGCTTGCCTGGAATCAGTTCAGCAAAAAAAAAAAAAAAAAAGGCAGGGAGGTCTGACGAAAAAGGTGTGAAAGATGAGGACAGATGTTGCTTTTTTTTTGTTTGGTTTTTTTTTTGATGGCTTTGACCTCACAAGTGCCACTCGGCAGCCAACACGACATAAATACACGCCTGCCGTTGGGCGGGAGGCGGACATGACCGGGGTAGCGCTGCGTGACCTCACAATCTGGCGAGCTGTAGGACAACAATCTTTTTTTTCCTCTCGTCTGCATTTACCATTTTTTGAATAAGGAGAACGAAGCATATCAATGAATATGTAGAATATACTATATACATATATGCAACTGGGACAACACATGAACTAAACATACATACGAATTTCACCGGCATAGGACGGAATCCTTCCAAAACCATCACTTATCAGGAAAATAAAAGCCGGGGTCTTTGTAGAGCCATTAATGCATTGTCAAAGAGAGCAATCCAAAACACTTTGGATTGGTCTTTAATTTATAAAAATACCAAAGTTACGTCCCTCGCGGGACTGGCCAATATACTTGATTTGTGGAAAAATAAATATGTGGACCAAAGTTGGACATGGGAGGTTTCCATCCTGACAAATTATTAGACGACCTTGTTTTCTTCACTGTCTTCTTCATTTTAATTCCTGGTCGGTGTATCACATGACTAACAGACAGGAAAGAAAATGTACATCTATCCATTCTCCAAACATAGAATGACTAAAAGCATCGTTTTTGGCAGTACAATATAAATAGGTGTTGATGTAAGAACTGGCGGTCCGGTGGTTAGTGTGTCGACCTCACAGTGCAGAGGTCGTGGGTTCGATCCCGGCTCTGGCCTCCCTGTGTAGAGTTTGCATGTTCTCCCCGAGCCTGCGTGGGTTTTCTCCGGGTACTCCGGTTTCCTCCCACATTCCACAAACATCCATGGGCGGCTGATTGAACACTCTAAATTGTCCCGAGGTGTGAGTGTGAGCGTGGATGGTTGTTCGTCTGTGTGTGCCCTGCAATTGGCTGGCAACCAGTTCAGGGTGTCCCCCGCCAACTGCCCGAAGATGACTGGGATTGGCTCCAGCACCCCCGCGACCCTTGTGAGGATGAAGCGGTTCAGAAAATGGATGGATGGATGAATGCAAGAACTAAAGTGATTTAGTTTAGAATCAAGAAAAGAATGTAAAAGATAGCTTGATATCAGCTCTTCAATTAAAATCTTATGGCACTTTTTGTTGTCACCACTTCATTTGTCCAAACAAATTACTTTAGTTGCCCGGACATTTAAAATGAACAAGAAATTGAATAAGCTTTATATATAAATATGCAATATGCAACACAACCGAATATCAACAAATCAACAGCTGGCAACACACAACAACTTGTGAGTTGGAACACTCATAAGTCGAGGTACCACTGTGATACCTCATGGTGGTCATGGAAACAGACAGTGCCTCCCAGTGGCTAGAATGCTTTAGTACACCACACCTCCATCATCAAGTTGCCTGCTTCAATTGAGCAGCAACAGCGACAGGGATCTATAACAGGTCCAGCGATTCCAGTCGGGGAGCCACATGCAGGATTTATTAGAAGCAGATGGCCTCGCGTTGCCTTACAAGATGGGCCGAGGCAAAAAAACACCGGGCTGACTGGCTTCTCCCGAGCCTCTCTCTGCTCTGGGGGAATCAGGAGCGACTGGTCCACCCATTTCCTTTCCTTGCCCTTCCCAGGCATGTCAGAAAGGAGCCAAGCCAAAATGGAGGAAAAAGAAAAAATCAGACCTGCATTGGCTTTTTGGAGGAACGGTGCGGTCATTACGATTGGTGACAGAGAAGGTGTGCGGTAGAGAGAAGGGGGGTGTTTCAGAGCCAAGACTTTTAAAAAAGAGCCACAAAATAAACAGAATGGTAAAATACTAGGACATTCCACTCCCCCCTGCCCCTTATGACATTCCCTTGACTCTGCTAAGATCCAATGAGCATCACTAACATTTTAAGTGCTGCTTTGTCACCACAGCCATTTTTGTAATTTTAAAAGGCCTTTAAATTCCTCCGCAAATCACGAAAGGCGACAAAGTTTTGTTTTGATTGCTTTTTTGTGGTCGGTTGGTTAGTCGGCAGATCACGCAAAAATTCAGCCAAATAACCATGAAAGTTTGTGGCAAAACCGAATAAATGGTGGTATGAAATCTTCCAAAAATACTGTGGAAGAGGAATTTTTGTTCCCTTTTTTGTATTCGAGTCATTAAGAAGCATCGAGTCACCATTCCCATTCGTCTATTGAACCCTCTTTAGTCTCAGTCTTTTACTTACTTTTCTTCTTGTTTGAGTAACAATGCGGTAATGACCCAAATATGTTGTGTCTTTTTACTTTACTCTTTACTGTGTCATTAAGAAGAATTACCCCCCCTCACGAGAATGAAAAATGGAGCAGTTTTCCTGTGCCACCTTCCCTGAACCAGGAAGTAGCCTGCTCGCTAACAAACAGCGTGTTACGATTTGCCCACGCTCATTACACAAATGTATTCTGTCTTTTTACTCTTTGAGTCATGATGGAGCCGTTACCTGCCCCCCACCGTATAGAAAAGGTTGCATTGCTGAGGTCTGAAGTCATCCTCCATGAACCAGGAAATAGCCTGCTAACTGACAGACCTCAAAAGTTGTACTACATGTTTTCATCCACTTTTGCTAGACAGATGTTTTCTCTTGTTGATGTTTGAGTTCGTCCTAACTCCAGAATCAAAGTAGAACAGTCCTGTTGTCGTACATCATTCTCTATGAGCTAGGAAGTACTTTGCTGTCTAACAAATGGACTGATTATTAAAAATGAAGGCCTCACAATGTTTTGACTTTGTTTGAAGACTTCATTTTCTTTTTTGTTTTTTTGTCGCATGAGTCACCAAGGAACCATTGCCCTTGCCCCAGAATCAAAAATGGTACAGTCTTGTTGTCTTACATCATATTTTTCTGAACCAGGAAGTTGGCCAGTTACCTAAAAAGTAGGCTGACAAACATAAATAACATTTTTTTTTTCAATTTTGTTGTATTAATTTTCTCATGGAGTTGATCTCCCTGCTCTACATTCAATTTGGTATGGAAGGAAGGAAGTAGCATGTTCTCATGTGTACTGCATATCCGCCAGACTTAATTAAAGGCATGACAAGTTGTGACTTGACAAATGTAACTTTTACAATGATTCCAGAGTAAATGTAGCAATTTTTGATCTGTAGGGTTGAATGGGTCATTCAGCGTTCAACTGAATGTTCTCTGTAAATGTCAAAACGCCGCAAACAACATGAAGTGTTACAGAAGCTACATGCGTAACGTGATTCATTCTCTCCTTTCGACATTGCATTACTTTTTGCTCATGAAGCGCCTCGCGCCTCTGATCCTTTGCAGGCGCTACGAAAAGCGCGGAGAGATCTTTTTCCAAGCAAGTGGAGAAACTTATGAGCATGGGTGGATTTCCTGAGGAGCATAAAAATGCGGCACAGAAAACCTGGGAAAAGCAACACAAGTCCCTATTAAGAGCATCTGGCATTGCCTCCTATATGTAGTAAAGTAGTGGAATAATAATATAGCATTACATAATTTTGTTTTGGGTGGCCTTGGATACCGCCACCCACCTACCCGCGCCCCCACCCCCCAAGAAAGAAAATATAAAAACAGTGGCTGCTCAGGGAATTCCCCGACATCACTTAGGTGTGTTTTTGTTTGCTGATGTTTTTTTTTTCGACATCAAGTTCAAGAGCATGAGTTACTCCATGAGAATGAGCGCTTTTGTTTCCGATTGAGGAAACAGGTGAGACTAACAGCCAAAGCATCAGGAAGCACACATGATGGATCATTAGAGAATACGACAACTCAAAGGAAAGTAATCTGTTGACATGCCAGAAATTTGGCCTGTTGAGTCAATTGAGATTTTGCGAAAGCGAGATGCGCACAGACCAAATTTGAGCCTTTTGCCTCCACTACAATCAAAGCCAGCAACAGTCCAATTCTTCAAAATCGCTGAAAGATTATTAGCATTAAGAGTTAGATTACCTGCTGAATCTGCTGGCAAAATGGAGCGGTCTTACATTTACTAACGTGTGTGGTCAACACCAATTTGGGCTGAACCTCGAACTTTGTGATTGTCACTCGAACCGGAAAATGAGCCAATTCGGAAGTGGACCTGAAGTGTGTGCTTTCCAGACACAAAGAGGAGCAAGACTGTTTGTCTTTGTACTTTCTGATCCCCTGCAGCACCGTGCTGCCTCTCACGGGTCAGTTTCGATACTACGCCAGACATGAGATTGTGGTTGGATAGACGCATGGTTAGCAGTTGGTTGTGGGGTATCTAAAATTTCAAAAATGGATGCTTTAAAAACACTACAATGCTGACTGGTCCATCACAGCACAGCACAGAAAAGAGTGCATTTAGTTCAATGGCACATAAGGATAAGGAAGGAAAACCCTTTTGATGCATTTTTGCATCAAAAACTCTTCGGCTGAAGCCATGTGGATACCTGCATAGTAAGATGACTCCTTCAAAAATCAATATGCGCACTATTACCTGCTCACAAGGTAAGTGACGCTCTTGTATTATCCGTGAAATAAAGTGGTGAGCACGTCTGCTTCTGCTACTCTAGTTTTTCTCCTACATTCCAAAAACATGCATATGATGTTATTTCCAGTGAAGACTCTAATTTGTCAATCCTACATTCCAAAAACATGCATATATGATGTTATTTCCAGTGAAGACTCTAATTTGTCCACAGGTGTGAACTCAAGTGGGAATGGTTGTTTGTCTTTATGTGCCTTGTGTCTGACTGGCAACCAGTCATTGGAGTAAACCCACTTTTCACCCAAGTCAGACGGGAGAGGCTCCAGCTCACCTGCGAGCCCAATGAGGACAGGCGTTTAAATTAATGGATAATGGTATGCCGTCGTTAGTTCATAATGCTCACATTGTCCACTAGCCGCTGAGCCGGCACGAGGCGAGCTGCGCTGGTGCGTCAGCGCTAACAAATCAAAGCATTATTAGCACAATCACCGCCGCAATGTGGTTGCATGCATCGACAGATGATTGAAGGCATCTGGTGTGAATATGCTGAATTCTGCGTGGCCACCTCCCCAAAATGAAGGCAGGAGGCTCGTTGGCTGGCATGAGTCTTTCTGTCAAAGCAGGGTGAGCCTCTTGATGTGGCTCAGCCGTTTCCTCCGGGGCCGACCTGCCTTTACAGCATGAGGGTCCGGGGAGTGTGGGAAAAAAACAGTGTGAAAGGGAAGAGAGGAAGTGTGTATTTATCTCTGTTGGCGAGGGCGTGATTCCCACTTTTGATCTGTTAGTGTGTGTATGTGTGCGTGTATGTGTGTGTGTAGGTCAACTTTTGCTCGAGCACTGCGAGTTAAGGGTTGGTGTGTCATTGTGTCGTCAGCCAAAACAAATTTCAAATATGTCAAAAGAACTACAGTTCCACTCTAGTCCTGTAGGTGGAGATAGTGTGAATTGGTGTCAACTACCCCAAAAGACTACATTTTCCTTCACTACAGCCCCATCTACTGGTGCTGCAGGGTCACTGCTGCCGTTGGCCCCAATGCAAGCAGACTGTACCCAACAAAAGTGAACGTAAATACCTAGATTTGCACCTTTACTCCTCTTTTATTCTTTACCAAAATGAGATGGTTTGTCATACGTTAAAAAAAAAAAAATGTCAAAAATGCTCGATCTAGCTATGTCTCCTCAAGCAAAAATAACTCCCAATCTGCACCACATGGTCTTCTAAGATCACTTCTCCTTGGGCCGTGCGCTGCCATTTCTCCATCTTTTGAGAAATTCAGTTTAGTAGTTTTATGTCGTCCCAACAATCGAACTCAGGGGTCACCGAGCTTTTTGAAAATTGGGAGGTACTACTTGTTAATGCGAAGGGCTACCAGTGTGATACACACTTTTGAAATAGCAAATTTGCATTTAACACGGGCGACCCGGTGGGCCAGTGGTTAGCGCGTCAACCTCACAGTGCAGAGGTCGTGGGTTTGATCCCAGCTCCAGCCATCCTGTGTGGAGTTTGCATGTTGTCCCCGTGCCTGCGTGGGTTTTCTCCGGGTATTCCGGTTTCCTCCCACATTCCAAAAATGCATAGCAGGCTGATTGAACGCTTTAAATTGTCCCTAAGTGTGAGTGTGAGCGTGGATGGTTGTTCGTCTCTGTGTGCCCTGCGATTGGCTGGCAACCGGTTCAGGGTGTCCCCAGCCAACTGCCCGAAGACGCTGGGATTGGCTCCAGCACCCCCCGCGACACTTGTGAGGATAAAGCGGATCGGAATATGGATGGATGGATGCATTTAACACAGTTATTATTATATGCAATTAATAATAATGATAATAATTTGAAGACTGATCATATCAATGCTTTCTCACAATAACTGCTAAACAGAAAATTATCAATATGCAACACTCTCTGCCAATGATTACATTTTAAGATGAGGAAGTTCTCCGACATTTTTACAAATGTCCCGTTACCGGAGAGCTATTTGCATAATAGGGGCGCGCCAGCTACTCATGTGGACCTTGAGAGCTATCTGGTGCCTGCGGGCATCCACGTTGTTGACCACTCATCGAATTAAACTAATACGTTTTGCATTGCGGTAGCTAGAGCGGCACTCGAAAAATATCCCATTCCTCAATGTTGACAAAAATTAAGATAATTCCGATCTGCACCAAATTAGAATCAATGGGTTACTTTTCTGGTGGTGGGGTAGTGCACTCGCTTGACTTGTGTGTGAGCAGCGTGTGATCGGTTCCCACTCGGCAAGGGTGAGGAGGTGAGTGTGAATGGTTGTTCGTCTCTATATGCGCCCTGCGAGTGACTGGCGACCAGTTCAGAGTGTGGTCCGCCTTTTGCCCGAAGTCAGCTGGGATAGGCTCCAGCAACCCCATGCGACCCTCTTCAGGATAAGCGCTGTTGAAAATGAATGGGTTACTTTTCCTTCTTGGCCCTACATTTTCACAGAAAAAATCCTCATGTCGTTTATGTAATCTGGTTCGTGAGCTGACTTTTGCATTTTTACGGAGGGAGCTACAATGACCCACGCAAAATTCTCCTGTCAATCATTCTGACCCGCACTCAATTTAAATTAGTTCTTCCTTGGCCTATGTCCATTACCTTTTCATTTCCAGAAAAATATGTGGTAAAAAGTAGTTTCTATGTAAACGTGTTAACTAGCGGACTAACTAACCAAGCAACTCCCAGTATTTTTCACTTTTTGGTAAGGTAGCTGGAGTGACACTCGCAATATTAATAAAACTTAAACCAAATTTGAACGGCTTCTTCCTTGCTCCTTGTAGTTGATGTAACAAACACTGATTAATACGCATTTCCAAATTGAGGATGTTTTTCTGGCGTGACAACTTTACCCTCCGTTGCCTGAACTAAACAAAGAAAAGTGCACCTCCGATGTAAAGACAGGCAGTGTTCACAGAAATGAATCACGATGAGGCTCAGGCAGGAGCTTTACACTGAAGGAATGATATCATGGGGCTTGGTCCATCCATCTTCCATCCATTTCCAAATCTTACTCACTGAGCAAACAAATCCTTTATTTGCTCTCCTCGTTCAGCCGGGAGTGGCTCATTAAAGCGGGCTTTTTTCCATTGTCTGGACAGGAGCGCTCTTAATGAGAACGCAGGCTACATGTCAACACCTCCTCCGGTTTGCCGAGTGAGATTGCGCAGTTTGGTTCTCGTGTTCTTGTGACTTTTGCGCTGTGGGCGAGACAGATTTCAACCTCAATTCTCCGTCACTTCCCAAAGCCTGGCCCAGGAAGTATCTTTCGGAGAGTGCACTGGCGCCGGAATAATATACATAATAATATCATCCTCTAAACACAAATAAATGTCTTTCTCAAATAGAAGCCTCCCCTTTTCACCGTTGAAAAAAAGCAGGTTATAGTGTAGCTAGCTGAGTTCATAGACTTTCTAAATAGGTTGTATAATGTGTGTCTTATTACAAACTACTGATCACACATCCACATGAAGGACTTAACCAATTAGACCATTCAAACGCTTTTGCTAACCAAAACAGTGGCACATACCGCAGCACACAAGCACTCGCTCAGATAATAATTTCACCGTCAGAAAATAACAATGGCTCATAACTGTTAAAGTTAACAACTGAGCCCATTTGGATTCTGTTGCTAACCAAAACAGCAGTGGCGAAGTATGTAAGTTGTTGTTAAGATGACTTTTTCAGACATATTAGGATGGACTGAGAGAATCACAGTCAACATCTGGAGTTGTTTAGCATCCAAGATGACTTTTTCTGCTCTGCAATTGGCAGTGTACCAATGCCGAGTAATGAGAATATTTCTGCACAATTGATCCATATTACCGTGACGTCCGTATGAAATGTTGAATGTCAATGTCTTATGCAATTCACATGAGTTCTCGCAGCTCCAAGCTGCCTTCGTCATCAATCAGTACACTTGGGCTGGCTCGGTCAATTGGAGAACCAAAGAAAATTGCCTTCAATTGATTTCTCTACAATTTAGCATAAAAAGTGGTATCAAATATCCCTAATCCGTATCTTATTATTACAAACTCAGGCTTGTCTGATTTGTGGTACAAATCTCTATCCAACAATAAGCTTTGATATATAGGTGTTTTTTTTTTTTTTTAATTCTAACATGCCTACATCATCTCAGGTTTTCGACAGGTGTGATCATGGTTTGGCTACCGTGTGAATATCTGTGCATGCAAAATTAGGGGTAAGATTGCCCACGACCATTGTGAGGATAAGCCATTCAGAGGATGGTTGCGGGGAAGATCACTTTTGTCACAAAAAAAAAAAAAAAAAAACCAAAACAAACAGATTCACATGGAATGATTTAATTACGGGCGGCCAGGTGGTCCAGTGGGTAGCGCGTCAACCTGACAGTGCAGAGGTCGTGGGTTCAGTCCTGGCTGTGGCCTTCCTGTGTGGAGTTTGCATGTTGTCCCTGCATGGATTTTCTCCGGGTACTCTGGTTTCCTCCCACATTCCAAGAACATGCTTTGCAGGCTGATTGAACACTCAAAATTGTCCCTAGGTGTGAATGTGAGCGCTGATGTTTGTTTGTCTATGTGTGCTCTGCAACTGACTGGCAACCGGTTCAGGGTGTCCCCCGCCTACTGCCCAAAGACAGCTGGGATTGGCTCCAGCATCCCCCGCGACCCTTGTGGGGATAAAGCCGATCGGAAAATGGATGGATGAGTTAATTACAGTGACCATCTGTTTTTCTCCCGAGTAATAAAAAGTCATGTAAGAGCATATTTAAGTTCATCAACTGAGACCCTTTGAACTGCTCACCAAAACAGCAGTGTTTCAGATGTAAGTGTGGAGACTTAAATTCTCAGGATAGTCATGACAATTTATGTTAAAGCTTGAGTTTACTTCACTCTTGACCTTTAAAGGCTACCCCTCTTATTTACTCCTGACCCATGGAGTAGATGAGATGACCCCTCCCCATTTGCGATTGAGAAAATACCCCACTCCACCCACCACCTGCCACTTTTTGCGGAAATACGCTATCTGCACTTCCAGCTGAGGGTATCCACTCCTCCTCACTCTCCATCGGTGTGCATCTGGAGGAAGTGGGTCAACCAGGGTCCGAGTGGCACATGGCTGCATCTATCTACTGTTGACAGTTCACACAGGCCTTTTTTTCCCCACCGCCTCTGAGCATATCAACACAGCGCTTCCCTTCTCAGAGGGTTGTATCTCCTGCATGGCCTCAAGGCTAAAAATGTCCATAAAAAAAGTCTCAAGAAGCCTTGCTTGAAAAGACACTGGAAGTTTGACATTTTGGCTTGAAGATATCAGGTTCAGAACCGAACACAATAATGATTTTGGATCCCAGAAACTTAGGCTCAGACGAAACGCGGCAACGAAAATATTTATTTACAGAAAAGCGCACCTATAAAGTACAAACAGGAATCGCTGGTCACAAGGAGCCAAGAAAGACAATGGATACACAAAAAGGGATTGGATAGGTACAAGGAAAGACCGAGGATACACAAACGAAATATCAAAAGTCCAAAACACAAAACCAAAGACCAAGAGCAATCATAAAATAATGAAAATAAAAACAAATAACTCTGAAAAAGAAGAGTGACTATGAATAATACTGAGAGGTCTAGAATACAACACTTGAAACACAACAGCTAGCAAGGTCAATAATCCAACAAGGAGTAGCAGAAGTCGGTGTCCGTAAATACAAGGCTAATGAAACAGGTGCGTCAATTGGAGGGAACCGCCCTTCACTCCAACTGGGGCTGAAAACAAAAACAAACACAGACAGTCATGACAGAAGAGGCCATTTTGGGGCGAATTTCGACCCCAATTTTCTGAATCAAACTTTCTATGAGGAAATGGTGTAATTGACAATAATCAATATTTTATTGTGGTTACATGTTGAAAGAATTGCAGTGGCCCTGCTGTAGTGCATCTTGTGTCATACATGAGTCAAAACCAATTGTTACAATGACAATGAGGCAGACTAGGACAGCAGCTATCGATTATTTTAGTATTCAGCGATCCCAGGGGTCCCCAACCGCCAGGCCGCGGGTCATTTTGTGCCGGGCCGCACAGAAAGAATAAATAACTTACATTCCTTCCGTTTTATTCATTTCGGAATCTGAAAGATGTTTTATTTAGAAAAATTACCGGATTCTCTGTTATATCAGTTTACAGTATGTCACTCTTGACGCAGGTGAATGCGCGCTTCTAGGTCACGTGATAGGTTACCGCATAAAAAACAAACGTCTCTGAAAAGTTTTTTCGGGAAGAGGAAAAGGACAGAAGAGGAGCCTACGACTTTGAAGAAAGAGAACATTTACTTACATACATACATTTAATAGACAGCATCTGGAGTCCTATTTCAAATACGGCTTTATCTCAATGGGAGATTCACACGCACCAAGCCTATTCTGCATAATGAGCGCTGATGGTGAGTCGTATTTTTCATGCACTTTTTATTTGCGGCGTATCTTATTTTGAAGGCACGTTTAAACGTTACCATAGCGACCAGAAAACATTGCGGCCAGATAGGACATTTCTCGTGTCATGATTCGTGTTTATTATTATGCTTAGAAAATACTGTACCACACTTTTAATGCAAGTCCATCGATCCAACCATCCATCCATATTCTGAACCGCTTTATCCTCACAAGGGTCGCGGATGGTGCTGGAACCTATCCCTACTGTCTACGGGCAGTAGGCGGGGGACACCCTGAACCGGTTGCCAGCCAATCGCAGGGCACACAGAGACGAACCACCATCTGCACTCACACTCACACCTAGGGACAATTTAGATTGTTCAATCAGCCTGCCATGAATGTTTTTGGAATGTGGGAGGAAACCTGAGTACCCGGAGGAAAAACCCACGCAGGCCTGGGGAGAACATGCAAACTCCATACAGGGTGCTCCGGAGTTGGAATTGAACCCGGTACCTCTGCTCTGTGAGGTCGACGCACTAACCACTGTTATACAGTGACGGTGTTATTAATGTGTGGGGGTTTTGGGGTTTTGTTTTTGCATCTGTAATTAATGATTGAAAATGATTTCGGGATGAAGTCGATGTCGGTGGCAACAGTATGTGGCAATAAAAACTAGTGGTGGGCGTATCAATGCAAATATCGACAGTATCAATACCAAGTCAGTATAAATATTGAATCGATACTGGCCTGATGAGATGGAGACCATTGTTTCAGTTTCGGTCTTGTAGGCACTGCTGCAGGTTTGGTCAAACAGGGGACATCCAGATCTTACCGGACTGGCTGTTTCTGTTTCAGCACGGAATAGGCAAACCTTGCTGGGTCCTCTGTGTTTGATTAGCAACCAATTCAATGGCAGAAAACATGTCTCACCCAAAGTAATCTGGGATAGGGTCCATTTCACAGAGGGGAACTCCACCTCTCACCTAAAGTCAGCTGGGATAGGCCGCAGCTCACCTGCTACGCTAACGAAAACATGCACGATAGAAAATAGGTATGTCATATTGTTGCTAATCATAAGAATCAACTGGGTTCCCTCTCTAATAGCAAAAGGTGATCCTTGAATTGTGAATATAGTCGCTTTGGGGAAAAACCCAGCAAGCCCCCTCAAATAGGATTCATAACCAACCAGTCAGTATTAGGCAGTAATAAGGACTTTGAGAGTCTTTGTATGTTGTGACATGGTGGAAAGCAGTGGAACATATTGATTTGAAATCCGCCCTTATCTCCTTTCAGGCTGACGTGTGCTTGTGCGCACATGACAAAGTGAGGTACGCGGTGTTGTTTCCGCCGCCTGTCATATTAATGACACAAAACAGTTACGTGTTCCCTCAAACAAATCACTGACTCATTTGGCTGCCGTCGCGTGTTTATTGTGGGCCTCGGAGGTCAAAACAGTCAGTAAGCATCCGCTCGCTACGCCCGCCCTGTGTCGTCACCCCCGCTGACCCGCTTGCCTTCGGAGTGTCATTAGCCGATTGAATGGAAGCCTTCCTTCTTCCTGTCACATTGCGGCGGTTTAGCGGCGATAGCGATAGCGCAGCGCTCATTAGGACAGCGCCGTGTGTGGGATTTCCCATCTGGACTGCCTCATACTAAAACACAGTGTCAAGGCCGCGGGGCTGCATTTCAACAGAGGGTCTCCAGGACACAACGTCTGTGGGTTGTAATTCTCCATATGGACGGTGAGTCCTGTCTCGTCACTGACAGGCAAGGTGTAACCGAACGTATCACCCGCAAAAAGTGACAGAACACTGTATTTTCACTTCTAGATTATTTTTGCGCTGATCCTGAATCCGTCCAAATTTTCCCTCTAGCACATCAGGTTTTCATAATTATAATAATATGTAATGTTTCTGGGCGGCCCGTTGATCAAGTGGTTAGCGCGTCGACCTCACAGTGCAGAAGTCGTGGGTTCGATACCAGCTCCAGGCCTTCCTGTGTGGAGTTTGCATGTTCTCCCCGTGCCTGTGTGGGTTTTCTCCGGGTACTCTGGTTTGTCTCTCTGGGCCCTGTGATTGGCTGGAAACTGATTCAGGGTGTCCCCCCCCCCCCCCCCCTCCCCAAAAAAACCCGGAAAGGGC
>NW_017805540.1:4394175-4398405 GCF_001891065.2 Hippocampus comes
GGTTTTCTCCGTGGACTTCGGTTTCCTCCCACATTCCAAAAACAGGCATGGCAGGTTAATGGAACACTCTAAATTTTCCCGAGGTGTTTGTTTGAGTGTGGATGATTGTTCGTCTGTGTATGCCCTGTGATTGGCTGGCAACTGGTTGACAACTGCCTACTGCCCAAACACAGCTGGAATAGGCTCCAGCACCCCCGGCAACCCTAGTGAGGATAAGGAGGTTCAGAAAATGGATGGATGGATGGATGTAATGTTTCTGAATTAATTGTTTGGTTCTAGAATAGGTGGATTTTTTTTCCCTGAAACTCAAATGAAACATGAAAATTCACGAAAAATGTCGCTGAATGAAATGAAAAAATGAAAAAGTACCACCCAAAAAAAAAAGAATTAAAAATCAAACCACTCAAAAACCTGATGATGTTGACCACCGTATTTATTGTTGCAAAGACGTTTTACTTTTGAAACCAGAAAACTGTACTTTGTACGCCCTTACTTTGTGAAAAACCCCTCATTATTTTTTTCAGCCTGAGCAGATGATGACATGAGGTGAAAGAGACGTTAAGTAAAGAGAGATGAATTAAATCGTGATATGATTGATTGAGCTCTTGATTTATGGAGTCTTGGAAACTAATCGCGTTGTAAAACAGCAGCAACATGGACGAACCATATCAAAATCAATGACGCAGCAGATTCGGAGAAGCATTCCTCATCCATGGCCTTTTGAGAACATTTTTATGCTGTCAACTACAAGAATGATTTGTGGCCAATGCATCATCTTGAGCCAGCCTGAAAACTGAAAACTTGAGGTCTATTCGAAAGAAGCTCAAAGCGGTTTGGTGTATTTTCATCAGCTAATTCAGCATTTTTTTTGTGGGGTTGTTGTTGTTTTGGTCCTAGAGGACTTGTCGGCGTTTCGATTCTTCCAAGTGGATAGACGTCTTTTTGCCCAGATAACCGCTTTGCACATGTTGGTCTTTTTCTCAGTCAGCTCGATGATGTGGCTGATGCTTTATGACCTGGAATGACTTTCACTTCACAGCTGTGCATTCTCAACAGTCCATTCCTTGAATTTCTTGATCTCTTAATATGCTTCGAGATCTTCTGAATTTGATGCTGTTTCCAGACTTTTGACTGGTACTGAATCAATAAATGCTACATGTGTATTTATCTTCTGTCCAAAGATGCCACTGACAAAGAAAACACACTCCGATAAGTTCGGTATCAATCCATCATATCGTCAGCCTGTCGTGCTGATTAGTCTGATCATCCATTTTCTGGTTTTGATCATGTGACATTTTGCATAAGCTGGTTTGACAGTCGAAATTCATTTTTACTTTTTATGTGTGTGTGTGTGTGTGTGTGTGTGTGTGTGTGTGTGTGTGTGTGTGTGTGTGTGTGTGTCTGTATTTTTTTACAGAAGTCTCTCTTTTGCTACTCAAGTCACGTGTGTGAATACTTTATTTGGAAAACCCTTGAAAATGAATGGCGAGGACCAAAGTCTATTACAGTGGAATGAGTTCCTCGTCTCGGGAAGTGGAAGGAATTCCCAGCGCATGATGAAATTATACGCGTCCGTCCAGCTTTCAATCATTTCGATATCGAATTCCGCCTCCTTTTTTTTTGTGTCGGGAGAGTCCGCTTATGTCTGATTAACATAAATAAATGGAAGTCTTAGGAGCCATGTCGGCAGTGATGGTGGGCCGCGGAGTTTCCATCCACAGTCTTGCACGTGTCGCGTCTTTCCTTGAAGGGGATTTCGCCCCCTTGTATGCCGAGCGGCCTGAAGTCACCACATATGCCAGATGAGCACGATGGGCGGGGGGCTTTTCATGTCTAGTGGAAAGGGTGTGGTGCGCATAAAACTGTCACCGCTCTGACTACAGAGGACTTTGTGCTGCCCTTTGTAGTCCAGGGACGGAATGACGAAATCGCGAGGTGAGATTAAATCTGCAGCTACTGTCAACGTTGGGCAGGTTGACAGAGAATAATATCTTGTTCGTGCCAACTAAAATAATAACAATTAACCAGCGAGCAGCAATGAATGGCTTCTCGAACCCTCTCTTTCATGTTGAATCCTTTGAAAGCCATGCTCCATACTGTCATGATAGACATGTCCAACGCATATTGTGTTGATCGGTTAACCCTTTCATGCACCCTGTAACCTGATAACATGATAAGATGTGCACTGTAGTAACCGCTGTCACTGAAAGGGTTAAAGTGCTTTTTTTTTCCCGCTTAACTTTCCAGTGACTTTTAGAGAGTCAGGTTTCGGACAACTCAATTACATCAAACTTCGTAAGGACACTCTTGACTGTAAAATTCATTCATTTATTCATTTTCCAATCCGCTTTATCCTGATAAGGGTCGCGGGCGTGCTGGAGATCACCCAGCTGTCTTCGGGCAGTAGGCAGGGGACACCCTGAACCGGTTGCGAGCCAATCGCAGGGCACACAGAGACAAACAACCATCCACGCTCACACTCCCACCTTGGGACACTTTAGAGTGTTCCATTAGCCTGCCTTGCATGTTTTTGGAAACCAGAGTACCCGGAGAAAACCCAGGCAGGCCAGGGGAGAACATGCAAACTCCACACAGGGAGGCCGAAGCTGGAATTGAACCCGCTACCTCTGCAGTATGAGGTCGACGCGCTAACCACTGGACTACCGGGCTGCCCTCTGATGAACAACCAAGTTAAATCAGTGTGGTCGGAATGGAATGCACATTTGATTCGTGGGCAAGCCCCGCTCATTGTATACAAGCAATTCAAAAATCCAATTTTTTTTTTTTGTTCCATAAAGTGTATTTCTATTCAAATTCATTGCACTTTTTCACCTTGCCTTCCTGCAAAGTTTCCTGAAAAGTTCCACATGACGACTGTTCGTCTCTAGCCTGTGTTTAAAACAGAATTACAGTTATTCACAGAGCATGACGTAAACAATTAACATAATTACAACCCAAACCATAATGCAACTTTCGGCGCCGAACTGATTGGTTGCCACGGCAGCGCGTGTTTTCGTATTCATATCAACTGTCAACTTTGGGGTTTACGGCTTCCTCAGAAATCAGGGGTTCTGCTCCAAAAGAGCATTTTTACTCCTGTTGCTGTCTCAATCGCGAGACCCTTTAATTTTGTCACCGGGGAGGAAATATCAGTCTAATTATGAAAATAAGGAAGCTTTTTCCATGTCTTTACGAGGGAAGCGGATGCAGATGATTGATGAGTGTGAGTTGGAACTTTACAGCTCATATGCGGTTCCTCGGGCAGTCGTTTAAAGTGAAGGATGGGATTTGTAATTATTCCCCTCCAACAGAAAATCGCCACACTGACTGAGCTCATAAAGCATTCCTGAACCTTCAACTCTGGCCTTTTTCCTCTTGTGCCTTTTTGGACGTATATCTGGAAGATCCAGGAGCAACACCATCATATTTAATGTCATTATTATTCATGAAGCGTGTATTTAATGGTAGAAATACAAGATTGCTGAATTCACAGTACTCTGCAAATGTCTACGTTTACCAATTAAGTTGCTGTTTTAGCAATAACTACAGTTTTATCCTCGTCTCACCCCTCGGGTGGTGTCTGTCCCCTCATTCAGCTCGGGTCCTCTACCAGAGGCCAGGAAGCTTGAGGGTTCTGCGCAGTATCCTTGCTGTTCCCAGCACTGTGCTTTTCTGGACTGAGATGTCCGATGTTGTTCCCGGGATCTGTTGGAACCGCTCGTCTAGTTTGGGGGTCACTGCCCCGAGTGCTCCGACCATCACAGGCACGACCGTCACCTTTATCTTCCAGGCTCTCTTCAGCTCCTCTTTGAGCCCTTGGTATTTCTCTAGTTTCTCGTGTTCCTTCTTTCTGATGTTTCCATCACTTGGGACCGCTACATCCACTACAACGGCTTTCCTCTGCCCTTTATCTATGATCACAATATCTGGTTGTTTCGCCATTACCATCTTGTCAGTCTCTATCTGGAAGTCCCACAGGATCTTCGCTCAGTCATTTTCCACCACCTTTCGAGGTGTTTCCCATTTTGACCTTGGGTTTCCAGTCCATACTCCGCAAAGATGTTTCAATAGACTATGCCAGCCACCTAGTTATGGCGTTCCATGTAGGCTTTCCCTGTCAGCATCTTACACACTGCAGTTATGTGTTGGATCGTCTCAGGTACCTCTTTGCACAACCTACGCCTTGGGTCTTGTCTGGTGTGGTATATCTGGGCCTCAATGGCTCTGGTG
>NW_017805540.1:4399251-4406655 GCF_001891065.2 Hippocampus comes
GCTTGCCATTGGCTTCAAGTGTGGTTTTCCACATCCTCATCGAGTTCGCAACAAAGGCTCTTAGGGTCCTGTTCACTTTATACAAATCCAAGCATTGAGTGATCCATTTATTTGGCATCGAGTCATCAGCTTTCTTGTAATCAATTCAGGCTGTGCCAGGCTGGTATGTCGGGACCTGCAGTCTTGTGCAACTGTTCTGTAACCAGGTGCTTATGTTCGGATCCTCTGGTATCTCTACCAATGCCCTTCTGTGCTTCGCTCATGTATTGATCCATTTGTCCACTTATCTTAGCCACAATGATGCCTGACGTGAGTTTCCATGTTGTGGACAGACAGGTTATTGGCCGATAGTTGGATGGGACTGCACAACTTTGAGGGATCCTTCATGATCAGGATCGTTCACCCTTCAGTTAGCCATCCTGGGTGAGTCCCATCCCTCAGCAACTGGTTCATTTGTGCTGCTAGGCGCTCATGGAGTGCTGTGAGTTTCTTTAGCCAGTAGGCGTGGCCCATGTCTGGGCCTGGTGCTGTCCACTTTTTCATATCTGAGACTCTTTCCTGTATGTCTGCCACTATTATGGTAACTGGGTTCTGTTCAGGGAGGTTGCTGTGCTCCTCTCTCAGAGTCACCAGCCATTGTGCACTGGTGTTATGTGCGACCTCCTTCTCCCATATGCCTTTCCAGTACCTTTCAGTTTCTAGTCTTGGTGGGTCTCCTCTGCTGTTAGACCCCTGCCACTGCGTACACTTTCGCAGGTTGTGTTGTGAACAGCCTGCTTATTCGTCTGGCCTCATTCTCTTTCGTGTACCTCTTTAGGTGACTGGACAAGCCTTTGTTTGGCAGTTTCGAGTGCTTCAGGTATGTTCATCTGGATGGACCTCTCGGGTATCGACCTTTTCATCACACCTCTCTGGGCCTCCGTCAATTGACTCACATTTTTCCGAGCCGCCTTGATCTTAGCCTCCAACCATTTTTTCCATGGTGGGTAACATAGCTCATGGTTGCTCTTATAGCCAAGCATCTCTAGAATCACTGATGCTAAAGCGTATATCAGCTCATTGGTTTCCGTGATCGTTACAGTAGGGATTGCCCTCAGTGCTGCATTCATAGTTTCCATGAGACTTTCAGGTGATACTTCACATAGCCGTTGTATCGGTTTCGAGGTTGCCCAGCCTTCATTCTCGCCGTGATCTTAGCTTTCAGGTCAGTTGCTGCCTCGTTCAGCATTTCATTCATTGGGGCTGGCCTCCCCATCTCATCATCATGCAATCTCTGGTATAACCTCCTCCTCTGATCTGGCAGCCTGGGACCCTTCATCATGGAATCTGCGTTGTACCTCATCAATCTCAAATTGTAATAGCAATTGTCATTTGTGGATTTTGGAACACTGAGCTACTCGTTTCATGGTCAACCGTGACTGTGGGTTTCGAAGTAACCATTCAGCTTGAGTAGTAGCATTCCAACAGAGCCATGTTATCGCATCTCGCCCATATCCGCTTTGTTCCAGTAGGTGCTCTGGTTCCCCAGCACCTGGTCCAGACCTTGTTTGGCCGGGCGACGTCTGAACTGGCATGTCATTCGTTTTTTTGACTCTCATCATTTTATGTATGTAATGCCTACCAGTAGCATGAAGGATCTTGCCCAAGGACCTACACTGGATAGTGTTATGTGCTCATATTGCCCCAAGCGGGATTCGAACCCCCGTCTGCCATACACCAAACCGGTGTATTACCAACCGAGCTATCCAGCCATATATTTATATATATATATATATATAGAAGGCTGGGCTGACAAGCAGGGGGCCATCTGTGGCCCACGTGCCCTACTTTTCTCACCTCTAGTTGAAAAGCCCCACGCAAGCGCGTTTGCTTTGCACCAGCCAGGTTTCTGTACGCACACTTGACTGATGGATCGTGAGCCCCAGCTTCTCAGAGCACATATGAATTTAATGCAGGATGGAGCCGTTGTTGGAGAATGTTGATTGAGGGGGTCTGGGCAGCGTGAAGGCATTCTCCAGGCCTGGACGACGGCGAGCGGAGAATGGCTTGCGTTGGCCCATCCCCTTGCCAAAAGGCAGTCAGACGCTGTCGACTTGTTCTGGCGTAATTAGAACCCTCCACAGATGTCTGGAGCATGACCTCACCGCGCGCAACACGGCTTCCCCCTCGGCTGGCTCGATCTGGATTCTCCTCTGCCACTGGCCGACTGGGAGCTCCACACGCTTCCGCCTCATCCACCCACTGTTGGACGTTGCCCAAGTTGTACGGAAGAAGATGGGAAATACATATTTACTCCTTCGTAGATAATGTATATCTTGAGGAAAGAGGCATGAAGAACCAGTCAGTGCAGATACTGGTTGCCAGGATAATTGATTTCCCTCTATTTTCACACCCTGTTCAGATTTGCAAGAGAACTGGAGTCTATCCCAGGTGATGTTTGCTGGGTGGAATGATTGGTCGCCAGTCATTAATGTAGCCTTCTATTTCTTGAAAGTTGTAGGCTCCTCTTCTGTCTCCTGGCTGGGCCTTTTCCCCATCCTAAAGAAACTTTCCAAAGACGTTTGTTTTTTTTACGTATTTTGCTAGCTCCCGGATTTCATTTTAGCGGTAACCTATCACGTGACACAGAAGCGCACCTTGACCTGCGTCAACATGTAGACGGATGTAACAGAGAATCCGGTCATTTTTCAAAATCCAACTGATTCAGAAATGAATAAAATGGGAGTCATGTAAGTTATTTATTCTTTCTGTGCCCATGGGTTTGGGACCACTGACCTAAGACAGCCTAACCATAAACTCCAGTCACTGACAAACCATAACTATAAAACCTAAGTCCAAACCTAATTATACTGTACTCGAAACCAGGAATGCCCAAGTCCAGTCCTCTAGAGTCCCTATGCACCCTGTTTTACATTTTACCCTCCTCGAAGGCACCAGATTCAAATATGAGCTTATCTGCAAGCTTTGCAGAAACCTGACAACAATCCCAATCATTTCATTGATCAAATATACTAATGTGAGTAGTTCACTATTGTCGTTCACTTCAAACAGTTTTGCTCAGACCAACTCAAGGCCAGGAGATTGCTGACATTGGCATTGTTGTCATTATGGGCCAGCGAGCTGGTCCTTGGAGACAAACATGAAATGTAAGTGGAAACAGAACAAACGATACTGTCCTTTTATATAATTTCTGTCCTACTTTTTGTGATGTCAAAATGAATGCTATCAAAAAAGTACATAAAAACAAAGATTGTGGAGGCCCATGGTTTCAAATGATCAACTCACCAGCAAGCTTTGCAAAAGCCAGATAACGAGCCTGATCATTTGAATCAGGTCTGTTGGAGGGGGAGACATCACAAACAGGCTAGATCAGGGCTCTCGACGACCGGACTTGGCCAGACCTGATCAAAACCCTCAAGTCAGGGGGGAGGCTACATCTGGCAAGAATGCGTACCGAGAATCATTTGGTCCAAGTTTTCCTGTTAAATGACTTCCCTCCACTTTCTCATCCTGGTCAAGGTTTCGGGGGGAATTGCAGTTTATCACAGCTTGATGAACCCTTAAATTTTTCTGAAACGTTTTACTTCGCTGGAAGGTACATGAACTTAAGACTCATGACTTGAAAACGGCATTCTTCAGAAGATGTAGTGTTCTGGATTGCTCCTGACCAAAGAAGAGATCCATTTGACTTTTATTCAACCTTTTGTGGGTTAATTCTTACAAACATAATAATGATACTGCGGTGTGAATGCATACACGGTAAAAGCTTCATTCAATCCACCGCAGAAGTAGTCCAAAATGATTCCACAGGACAATAACAAACCGTCATTGAGGCCTCCGTCCCCAAGGCCTCCTCAGCGCCTGCATGTAATCTTAAGGTCATTCATCTGCTGCGTGACCAATTAAGCACGCATGCAGCTCTGCACAGTGTCAGCCACAAACACTGGAAACATGACTTTCCGTCTTTCCATGGGATTGATTTGCTTGTCACGCTGAAAGAGAATCATAGATTCAAGGGCGCATCGCACATTTACGCATCTCGAAGGAAATTACACACCACTTATTTTCTCCTGGATTGGCTTTTAAAGGGCTTGGAGTCATGGTGTCATTGACATCCGGCGTATATTTGTCCAAGTCATGTCATGACTGCTCTCGTATGCATGTTCCATAACCCGCTGAGTCCCTGCAGAGAATCTAATTACAAGAAAGGGGGAGGGAGGGGCGCTGATTGTTTTGCTCTTATGAAAGGACGAAGCTAAATGTCAAAAGCAAAGAAACGTCTGCAGAGTGTAAGGTAATATTAATGAGCAGGCACGCGACGTTAGCCCTGATGTCAATCGAAACATGGCCCGTTTGTCCTTTCCTTTGCGTGATGAAGCCTATTTATGAGCTAAATATCAACTCAAGGGCACTTGGGGTCAACATGTCCAATCGGTTGATTACAAAAGGCAGAAACATCTGCACTCCATAAAGTTAGGAGAGTCACCACCAGAGACGCGCTTTCTCATTTTCATGGGATAACAAATTGGCTCCATAACCTGCAGCCAAGAGGCGGTTCATCAAAATTTAAAGCTATGAATTACAATGTGAACACAATCTTTTATGTGACGACGTTAGACAAAATATTTTCTCTGAAGGATAAGGTCAGGTGAATTAGTTCAGTCCAGGATTAAACCCCAAATCATAAACCTTCATTAGCTGCACAGGCCTTGTTTTAAGTAACATTTTAACGTTCTTTATTGTATAGAAGTGTAAATAGAAGCGAACTAATGAACTACATAGAACTAAAATACAGTTTTAATTCAAATCAAGCTTCATCTGTAAGACAAATAAACACCTTCCTTTTTTCGGACACTAAAGATGCCGGACACTATCAACATTGAATTGTTGACTGTTGGGCCCATTTGGACTCTTTTGCTCACCAAATTAGCAGCACCTATAAAGAAACATAACCAATATTGATCAATTTAAGTGTGGACATCTGTCTCATAGTCGAGAGGTTCTGGGTTTGAATCCTGCCGAAGTGGTCTTCTGTGATGTTCTCCTTCAGCTTCGATACATTTACATACAAAATATCCAGAGAGCTGAATGTTTTTTTTTTTTGTCTCTATGTACTAATATTTCATGAAAATTAGTGAAATCACCCAAAGTAAAATTGACAAAAACATTTTTCTTAACAAAATATGAAAATAAAAATTATTTAAAAAAAAACACACACAACAACATTTAAAAGACAACTTAGGGTGATAAAATGAACTAAAATTAATTATAATTATGGTGAAAGTAACCCTTGTTTTGAACTTTCCTGTTTGTTTAAAAAGAAATTATTTAACTAATACTGTACGGCCGTAGTTTAATTAAGTGGTGTTGCACATGGTGACATACTTTTTTTTCCGTAGCTGGGAACCTTTTGAGATGCCATCAAGATTGTGTTTGTTTTTTTATGTTTCACACTCACCTTTTTTCAATTTTAATCGAGGGACTGACACAATTATCAAAGGAGAGTGCCAGATGTTTTTTTTTTTTTTTTAAACTGAGGAAATAATCATAACATTCTCCATGCCGACGAACAATCACGACCGAACCGAAGCTGATGTTGGCCGGCATGGAGGCGCACGTACCGCATATCCACTTGTGTGGCCCACATCCATCACATGTACTCGGAAGGACATCATTAAAATAACAAGTTACCACGCTCCGCTTCCCTACTGTGTCTGACGGTAGCATGCTGAGAGAGAACATTTCCTCATTTGAGCTCACCTATGACGATCACATGGAACTGCATAGCATTCAAAACTAATAGGGTCCTGGCTTTGATTCTGAGAATTAATGTTGGGACGTTAGATTACTTGAGAATTGTCCCCGAGATCGCTACCAAAAACAAAGGCGTCCTGATTGGACCTTTGATATAACGCACGCCCAGCACTTCTCAGGGGAAAGCATTCAAAATAGAAAGGCGTTCTTACTTGGACAAAATGGCCTGCTGTCTGTAAGTTGCCTATCGTATTAGAATTTCTCAAGCGTAAACTGACATGTTTTTAGTATTTCTGACACTTGACTATATCCAAAATCTCGTCTGTCATCCATCCATTCATTTTCTGATCCGCTTATCGCAACAAGGGTAGCGGGGCATGCTGGAGCCTATCCCAGCTGTCCCTATCCCACCCTGAACCGGGTGCCAGCCAATCGCAGCAATCCTGTTTGTAGGACAACAAAACAAATAGGATTCTCACTCTGACAAACAAATGGAATGCATGAAAATCTAGCAGTGAGCAAATTACTTTTTAGGCAAGGAATATTGAAACAAACGCAGTGCCTTGGTTGGCTCTGAGTGCAATCGGGTCCTAAATAAGGAGCTGAGTGACCAGTGGGGCCATACAAGGAAAAGGGGACCTTATGGCACACTCCTGCTTGCAAATGTAAGCAGTGCCTCATGCCCAAAATCTGTAATTTGAACATCAAAGCCCACAATTAATGATCGAAGTGCAAAGTCACTTTGAGATGTGCCCCTTATCTTATTGAAAAACCACAGAGGAGGTGAGTGACGCACTAGGCCGTGTACACATAAACGGGCATGTATACAAAAACAACATATCGGCTTGGTTATCTTGTCACCTCTCATTTGACATGAGACAATTTCATTATGGAGCCGCCCCACACATGCTGTCCGTGGTCGGTGTGGCAAGTGTTCATTAATAAATAGATACCAGACATACAGCAGTGAATAAGAGCAGCAGTGAGAACCATTGCCACCACGTATGAGCCCAAAAAAAAAAAAAAAGGTGACTAGTCTGTATAAAAGTATATCATACTATACTGTGCATACTATATTTGTAGAAGTAAATGGTTAACTTTTTGTGACAAATTTCCATTTGCGATCCGCTTATCCTCACAAGGGTTGGGGGGGGGGGGTGTAGTCTATCCCAGCTGTCTTCGGGCAGTAGGCGGGGGACACCCTGAACCGATTGCCAGCCAATCGCAAGGCACAGAGATATGAACAACCATCCACGCTCACACTCACACCTAGGGACAATTTGGAGTGTTCAATCAGCTTGCCATGCATGATTTTGGAATGTGGGAGGAAAACGGAGTATGCGGGAAAAACCCACGCAGGCACGGGGAGAACATGCAAACTCCACACAGGAAGGCCAGAGCCAGGATCAAACCCACGACCTCTGCACTGTGAGGTCAACGCGCTAACCACCATACTATATATATATATACTGTACATATGTACTGTATATATGGCATTCTCTGAGTACTCAGAGAATGCCTCAGACAATGGGGAACAGAGGATGAGGTGCTGGAAGAGGGACCATCATGGGAGGACAAGCCCCTACACGGGATGTACCACCGGACCATAACTGAAGTGGCTGATCTCAAGAAGTCCTATCAGTGGCTAGA
>NW_017805540.1:4406964-4412488 GCF_001891065.2 Hippocampus comes
GAGAAACTCGAGAAATACCAAGGGCTCAGAGAGGAGCTGGAGAGAGCCTGGAAGGTAAAGGTGACAGTCGTGCCTGTGGTGGTCGGAGCACTTGGGGCAGTGACCCCCCAAACTAGATGAGTGGTTGCAACAGATCCCGGGAACAACATCGGACATCTCAGTCCAGAAATGTGCAGTGCTGGGAACAGCAAGGATACTGCGCAGAACCCTCAAGCTTCCTGGCCTCTGGTCGAGGACCTGAGCTGAATGAGGGATGGACACCACCCGAGGGCTGAGACGAGGATTTTCTATATATATATATATATAGATATAGTTCCCCAGAAATACTATCAATTAACAATGAATTTTGACAACCATATGTCAATAAATAGTACATAACTACAATTGTACAATATACGTGGCAAAAACAGTCAGCAACATTGTATAGTGCAGAAAAGTTATGTTCCATTTCAAAGCAGAGTGACAACGTCAAGCGCCTCAAGCCTAAACATTGCTCAAAACATTCAAGATAAAGCCACACTTTACAAAGACAAACAAGCTGATAAACTGCGCGGATGTCAAATAAAAGGGATTAATTAAGTAATGCCAAATCTGTTCTTGGGCAGGGAGTTGTGCAGCTGCATGAATGGGAGTGAAACACGGTCGTGGGCATGCACAGGCAACAATGAGTAGGCTGCGAGATGAAAGACTCCCCAAGGCCTCACTGAGATAAGAAATATATTACTTTTTTTTTTCCTCCACCGCCCTTCAGTTGAAAGAAGGCAAATTGTACAGGATCGCTGAATGCATAATGAAAAAAAAAACCCCCATCAATCTCTGGGTTAAACTAAAGTTAATGACCTCAGAATTTGGCTCATCAAGCTGTAAAAGGTATTAGTTAATGTCGGAAAAACAGTCTGGGTTATGCGTAAGAATCTTAATTATTCATACACTTTATGGCGAAAGGAAAAAAAACAGTGAGTGACTGTTGCTAAGTCAGTCAAGCTTACAACATGACGCTTCCACTGACCTCTAAAAACACGGCAACCAGGGCCACGTGGCCGGCCTCCTTTGCTTAGCACCAACGATAGTAACAAGACCTGCCTGACTGTAGCATTCCGCGCTAACAGCAGCATGCCATTATTATTATTATGAACAGTTCAAATGTTGGATAAAGCGAATACAAAGTGTTTGGAGGTCTTAAGAAAGCATGACATCAACCATTGTGGAGCAGACATGATTGCTTTGAGCAAGTGGAGGCACCACGATGAAGTCTTTAAGGCCGCTTGTGTGAGAGCAAGTACGTGGTTCAAAGGCTTCTCGATGAATGACAAATTATATGGGCCTCGCTTTGAAATCAAATCTCGGAAAACTCCTAACCGCTGCGTTGCTGTATTGTTCCAGAAAATCTTCCACATCACATGCCGTCTGGAATTGTTTTTCACACAAGAAGCCCGGCTGCCGCTTCCAAATATTTCGACGCTCCGGACTCTCAAAACATCGGTCGACCACAGGTGCAAGTTTCCCATACCAATTAGTCGAGGACTCCACCCACAAATTTGCTGTCCAAATAAACCGGTGGAACCCGTAAAGAATGCGCATTAAAAATGGAAGCCACCGTCTTTGATATTCACTGCTTTAATTGGAACCAGTCACGGTTTCCGACACTAAAAAGGGGATTCCTGATTGAGGGACGCTACGTTTCCTGTTTGCGGGAACGCGTCGGTTTTTTTTTTTTGAGTGTGTGTTTTTTTTTGTCGGCCTTCGTGGTTGCATGGTCAAAGGTTCAACGCAGACCTCGAGTCACAAGGCCCGTTTACCCGCTTGGGTAAACATCTGGGAAGCTTTTTTTTTTTCATACCTCACCAGACTACGTTAGATTTCTCTGTGTACGTGCGTGTACTCCATTCCATCTTCTCCGATTACACAGTTGCTGGCGGCCTCCTCTCATAGTTGCAGAGAGAGAAGGAATTTCTATAAAGTCTGTGTTGCCCCCCCCCCCCACCAAACCTTGAAATTATGGAAATAAATTCTCCTGCATGAAATAGTGAAAAGCGCTGCATAGACGCTCTGCATGTTTAATTTTTTTTGCAGTGTTGATCCATTTATGCCATTTTTTTTTTTTTTTGTCAATGGATTCGAAGCGGGGTTATGGAAACTATGAAAATGTCATGAAAGTTACTTTGATTTCGTTTTGACTTTTGTTTTTAACGTTTGATAACAAAAGTTTCTACACAGTTTAATGATAATTGATGACATCAACTTCATTCCACACTCTTCTGTGGATTACAGCTGTAACAGGCACGTAACAAAAATACATTTATCATCATATATGTTATTAATTTCACCGGTCATTTTGCTACTTGTTGTCGACTGAAAATGGCGTCACAGTGTCTAAGGGCTCAGCTTCCGAACATCACATGACCAAAGCAAAGGATACAGGTGAGCCGTGACGCTCGTTACCTGAGCCCTTAGGCACTGTGATGCCGTTTTTCAGTCGACAGCAAGTGGCAATACAAGGCCATATGGCCTCTGCCTGAGATATTCCACAAATGTAATATTGATCAGGATGCCCGGTTTAGCCTAGTGGGGGCACATACGACATATGGTATTGTTAAGAACATTTTTTACTGGACTTCCTCTTGAAACGCGTGAATGATGACAGAATGATGATTATCCATACTACATGCTAAAAACTGCAAAAAACAAATTGTGTAACATTTTAAAAATACAGTTCCCCCCCCAAAAAAAAATCCATAGTACATCATTTGATATGACTGAAAAAAATGAGGATATTCTTGGCCCAAGTCAAGGTTGACTGATAACATAGAATGCATGCATGGAAGTCCATAAGGGTTAATTATGTGTAACCCCACTAGTGTGTTTTATATTGCCCAGGCTGGAACCGCTATCCCGCCGCTGTTATCTGTTTTTAATGACCCCTACAGAATCGCCGTCCTCTGGATCAGTAGCCTGCTTATTTACTTTGCGCACTAACCGAGAAAGACTATTTTTAATCTGGTGAGGTGGGAGGGTTGAAAAGCCACATCTTTAATTGTAATCACACCGGATGCCGGAGCAACAACCCCGGTGTGATTGTTGTTGTCCTCTCATTATGGAGTCAATCCCGAGAGGATTTTGAAATACAAAATGCAGAATTTGTCCCGTTTGGCGAAATGGGGGTTCCGACACGGCACGGGTCGGATTGGAGTCAAGTATTTCCGGTCACTGATGCACTGGTGCACTCGCCTTACTTTGGTGCAGGCAGCGTGGGTTCAGTGACCGCTTAACATTGAGTATCAATGGTTTGTCTGACTCTATATGGGCCCTGAGATTGACGGGGGAGGAGTTCAACTCAACGAAACTGTATTTATAGAGCAATTTAAAACAACCACAGCTGTATACAAATTGCTGTAAATGGAGAAAATATCATATATCGACCAATAAACAATAAAACAATAAAGTAAAAACAAAGACAGTAGAAAGCACAAAAACAGTCAAACTAAAAATCAAGTCTCGTGCTTAGTCAAAAGCCAAAGCTTTATGATGTGTTTTAAAGTTGGACAGCGAGGGGGCTTGCCGGACATTCAACGAGAGGTCATTCCAAAGAGAGGGACCAGCAATGGGAAAGCCTCGATCCCCTCTGAGCCCCCGCTTACTTCTCTGTACCTCTAATAGTGTCTGGGCCGCAGACCTGAGGCACCGGGCCATTTAAAGATTTGAAAACAAATAATAGTACCTTATAAAGAACTCTAAAATGTATAGGGAACCAGTGAAGGGATGCCAGAGTAGGAGTTATGTGGTCCCTCTTATGAGTCGCAGTCAAGAGGCGAGCAGCAGCATTCTGGACCAACTGGAGATGCTTAATGGAGGATTCATTGACTCCAAAGTAAAGTGAATTACAGGAATCCAGCCGGGATGTGTTTCAGGCATGAATTACTGTTTCAATGTGCTCATAAGAAAGGAGAGTTTTTTGCCCCACAGTAAGTTGGGATAGGCTTCAGCTCACTTGCGATCCTGAATAAAGTAGGCGGCATAGAAAAGGGATGAATGGAATTTAGTGGGCGCTTTTAAAAAGAGGCCTTTCTGTGGGGGCGTAGCTTGCAAAATGACATAATTGAGCTGCCTCTTCGACTGATCTCTAAAGACAACACAGGGTCTTTTAATTAATGTATGAATACAAAAAGTTTATGTTTCAGTCAGTTCCTACCAGCTCTCATGTTCGCTGCTGTGTGGGTTAATGCATTTTTCGCATTAAATGAACCCTTTCAGGGACAGCGGTTACTACAGTAGACAGCCTATCATGTTATCAGGTTACAGGTTATCATTATTGGTTCACGAAAGGGATAAATTAAATAATGTAGTATGACCCAGAAAATGTTTTTTTCACATAAAAAATGTACATATATAACATTGGAAATATTGTATCCACATTCTGTGAAAAAAAGTTTCATATAACAGCGCTATGTTGTAAAATGTCAAATATTTTTAAAAGGCAGTTTACCTTTGAATAACTTCATCATTAAAAGTTTCAGAAGTTGCATTCTGCATCGTATTAACCCATTTAAATAGGCATCATTCGCGGACGTTTTAACAATGGAATGTGTGTGTGTGTGTGTGTGTGTGTGTGTGTGTGTGTGTGTGTGTGTGTGTGTGTGTGTTGCAAACATGACACCTTGTATACCGGTACACCCCTTGCTTGGACTCCAGCGCTTTTGTTCTGGGAAGGTTTTTCTCCCAGTTCTGACATTAAACCACCAGGCTGTCATCATCCTATTTCCTGAAACCAGAAACTCCCTCAGCAAATTGAAAGCCCGGCAATACCTGCACTGAGAAGGAGCGCCAAAAATGCAGCCAGACATGGTCAAATCATTAACGGATTGAGGTTATGTTTTTATCCTGTACATATGATTGAATTTGGGAACGGATGGTTGTTCTGTAATAAAATTTGACACAAATCATTAATTTTTGAAAATTATACTTACCAGTAGTAAAATGAGTTCCGCCACCCTGTTCACGATAAGCAGTGTCAAAAATGGATGGATAGGTGGAGTCAGAGTTTAAGGTGAGTCCAAGAATTTCTTTTTTAACCCGATAGCCCAAAAGTATGAAGAAACTGGTAAATTGTTGTCACATGTAGGAGAGGGTCAGCACTTAGGAATATAAAATACAGGAAACATTGAAAACATGTTTTCCCCAGTTTGCAAAATCATGTTAGATTGCTGTCATGCAAGACATGGCCAGCACCCAGTATTTGCCAGAAATTGCAGCAACTGCTCTAAATTTACAAGAAAGAACATTTTGCTAAATTTATATGTCGATATTTATATCTATCTATCTATCTATCTATATATATCTATATATATATATAGATATATATATATAAAATCAACTTTAATATCAAATGTGCAACATACAGCACAGATGAAGTGTATGAAATGTGTGCAGATGTATGTGTGTGTGTGTGTGTGTGTGTGTATATATGTGTGGTGAGTTTTTGGAGCCCGATTCTTATAAGGCGCGAGCGGGGGGGACCCTCCCCCGC
>NW_017805540.1:4412622-4414007 GCF_001891065.2 Hippocampus comes
CGGAGCTGGAATTGAACCCGCTACCTCTGCACTGTGACGTCAACGTGCTCACCACTGGAGCACCGGTCCGCCATAAATAAATAAATATTGAATTTTGCCAATATTTTGGAGTATGACTACCTTTTCAGGACATCTCCTAGCAAAACGAGCAATGTGAATGGATAGAGAGTGAAAAACATTCCAATGGATGATTCCTTCCACACTATTTGTCTTCAAAGTCACATGGCTCCACATTGCGGAAGGCCAGGGCGCCCACATGTGTGCCTTCGTCGCCCGCAATTGCCTTCTTCTTTGTTGACTGAGCGGCCATCGGCGGAGTCACAAACGGCCCACAAACAAGGCGTCAAGGCCGGCCCAATCCCCTTGAGTATCCATACCATCCGCTAAGGGAAAGCCCGCTCTCGTGTGTCTGCGGTGAGGATGAGGCTTCTGCCGCCGCCGCTTCCTCGTGCTGCAAGGCTGCTTGGAAACCACATCAGCGTATGTGTGTGGAGTTCACATGAGAATGCGGTGTGCGCCTTTGCCCTGCGCCATTTCACCGTGTCAAAACAGAGCGGCCATGCTGAATGACTGAGTGGGAGCAGACGAGCCAGGCTTTCAGGATGTTAAACTAGAGCTGCAGCAACAGTGAAGTGCATCCGTTTTTGCAGCTTGCCCAGTGTTTTCAAGTTTGTCACATAGGAATCGACGATGAACGGCGTCGTCTTGTTGACTTTCAGGACAGGAATAAAAGAATGCGGCCAATTATTAGTCCATTCATACGCAAATCCGTGCTTGTCATGTAATTGTTTTCACAAGCATTTGGGCTGCATTTTAAACACATTTATAATGGTATTGCGAAATGGCCACACAGAAGAAAAACATTTAGTTCATTTGATTACACAATATTCAGTGACCTATTATTAATGTTGCACTCCACAAATATTCTATGCATTGAAAACTCTGAATTAACAATGAATTAAAATTAACGGAAGTAAAAAAAAAAAACAAAAACAAAAACATTTTTAAAAAGTAATTATAAGGAAAAATCCCATACTAGTGAAATTTTCAGGATTTTTTTCCCCCTACAATTAAAAAGTTCCCCGACTTGCATTTTTTTTTCGACCATAGCCTAGAATCATAACGAATAGAAGAGATTGGTGCCAAATGTAGGAAGTGGCCATTAATCTGTGTGTGTGATTAACGGAAGTAAAAAAAAAAAACAAAAACAAAAACATTTTTAAAAAGTAATTATAAGGAAAAATCCCATACTAGTGAAATTTTCAGGATTTTTTTCCCCCTACAATTAAAAAGTTCCCCGACTTGCATTTTTTTTTCGACCATAGCCTAGAATCATAACGAATAGAAGAGATTGGTGCCAAATGTAGGAAGTGGCCATTAATCTG
>NW_017805540.1:4417692-4456921 GCF_001891065.2 Hippocampus comes
GATAGATGGATGGATGGATGGATGGATGGATGGATGGATGGATGGATAGATATATAGATAGATAGATAGATAGATAGATAGATAGATAGATATAGATAGATATATATATATGTATGTATGTATAGATAGATGGATAGATATTAGGTGTTGTTGCAATTTACATATTTATGTTTTTAGAAGACTTCATCATGGTTTTATTGTTGTTTATTTTTGTATCGATTGTTAATATCCTCTTATGCTGTCATCAACCATCACTTAATAGCAGGACTGATCACAACCAATGGTAATGATGAGGTATTCCTTTGATTTCCACATAGTTTTAATAGTGGTCATTTGACACACAGTGCTTGTTCATGCATTTCATTGTTTGCCCGTGAAACAGATAAGACACACTCACAATGATGACAGACAACATTATGACTGTCAGTCCAACTTTTCTCATCTTAATAAGGAAATTGTCTTCTTCTATGCAACACATGGTGCAGATGTCACCTTTTTACACACATACATGACTGTAAAGGAGAAGAATGTTATGTTTCAATGCAGCATGCTCTTTGTCTCCTTGTGTGAGTGCGTATTGTGCATCAAGGATTAACGGTTTGAGCTTGTGCATCTCAAGCAAATGCTCATTTACAAAGCGTCCCAAGGGTCATACAGTCCCCAACCCCACTTTACACAATAAATTATATTGCTGCTGTACTAGAACCAAAAAAAAAAAAAAAAAAAACCCACAGGATACTAAAATAGTATTTTTAATCCAAGTGTTTAGCTTTACAGTAAACTCATCTCTCGCCAGTGTGACCTCAAAGACAAAATAATAAAAATAACATGAGAATGATTATGACGATATTGACTATGAATGACCTTTTCTGTATTTTCAATGTTGTGTTATTTTAAGATTACCCTCATGATTACATCACATTATCCTTAACAATAAACAAACACAAATGTTTCTAATATTAAGATAATAAAAATACAGAAAAGTAGACAAAAAAATAAACAGACACATCTATTTACTTACAATTATTTACTTCTAGCATAATAGTAACTATTATGCTAAAATACAGAAAGTCACTGTATTTTTGTTTGAGTTTAAGACCATCTGAAAATTATCATTTGTGAAATAAATAATCATGTTAATAATGTTTGATCCACCGCAAATTTGGACAAACATAAAATAAAGCTTAGAGATGGTGACTGTAAAGCAGGGATGTCAAACTCATTTTTGCCATGGCCACATGGTATTCATGTTTTCCCTCAGAGGGCCGCCATACCTGTGAAGTTGTGTGAAAACATATCAATGTATTGATCGCCACATATTATTAGCACATGTTGTATACACGGCAAATTGATGAATAACTAGTTCTGAAATGAAAAACCAGTAAAGTGTGTATATATATATATATATATTTAATTTGTCTCAGTGTAGAGCTGCAGGCACGAAAACACACACACACACGCACACATTTCTCCTCCCCTGCGCTCAGCTCCCCTACAGGCAGCCGCAGAATGGTGGTTTTGATTTTATATATTGGAGGGAGAGGCAAGCTGAAAGATACTCCTAAATACATCTGCCTTACCTGATATGAGGAGGCCTCCTTGCTAAACGTCGAAGAGGGTGAGAGAGCGACAGACAGGTTTGTGACTGGTTTGACCCGTCCAAGCGACTTCACTTCAAATAGAAGTTTAATGAATGTTATTATTTTCTTTTTTCAATTATCCATTAACTGAACTGCTTCATCCCACACGGGTCGCGGGTGTGCTGGAGCCCATCCCAGCCATCCTCGGGACATAGGCGGGAAACACCTGGAAATAGTTGCTGGGCAATCACAGATTTGTTCAATTATGACTCCATTTATTTTAAAGGAAAAAAAAAAAAAAAAAAAAAAAGCATGTAATATATCAACGTAATGAATAGTTAAGACAATTTGCAATTTTGATATTTTATCAAGAAACATGAACTCCACAAATATGATTTGCCTTTGCGGGCGACATAAAATGATGTGGCCTGCCGAATCTGGGCCCCGGGCTTTTGAGTTTGACACCTGTGCTGTAAAGGCTCATAGAAAACACCAATGAATAAATACAGAGGTCCATTTGTAAAAGGAAACAAATGTAAAGTGCTAACAGGTCCTTGGGAATCTTTCAAGTCTCTGGAAGTGCCCTACCGCACGCACCTCATGAGCGTTGAAGCTCCATCCGTCCTGACTCGGCATTTAGAGCAGTTTCTTAATGCGGCAAGTGTGCTTCCCGATGGTCATGGAGGCTTGATCGGCGGAGTTGGTCAGGACGGTGAGCGCTTCATCCTGACGTTCCAGCTCTGTCTCTGCCTCCAGGGCCAGGCTCTTCAGTTGAAGCAGCATCTGCAGTGCACACACAAAATCTAATAAAACCTAACAAAAAAACCCACTCTGAACTAAACAAAATTTAAAAAACACTTCTCAAAATGAAATAAAAAGTAACTATAATTAACATTCCAAAACTATAATAAGCCTGGTTATGACTGACACCATAACAGAGGCATCACTCTAACAATACAGTGAAACTCCTCTACAACGAAATCATGTTTGCAGCAAGAAATTTTTCACAACGGGGCTTTTCACTGTAGCAAATTTTATCTCAGATGTAAACACACACACACACACACACACACACACACACACACACACACACACAAAGTATGTGTGTATTCTTTATTTTTATTCCAATACGTAGTGCATAAATATGAGCATACACTTATTTGACACTTCATATAGCCAGTGTAGAAAGGAAAAAAACGGGAAAGAAGTTGCGAAATTTAGGGTCAGCATTCACTTTCATTTACATCAATTTCTTGCAAAATGTCTTTTACATTGCTTCATCCATCTTTCATTTTTATTACTTTTATCCTGTCTTCAAGCGTGAATACTTTTCTTTTCTTAACTCCTTGGTCTGCAAAGTTTCGTTTCGTAGCCATTTTAGCAATGCAACGTTTGTGCTGCGTCTGAAACTAACAATAACAAATACTTCCTGGACTACTGCGCATGTGTAAACCAATGAGGTGGTTGCCGTTGCCGTTTCCGAACAAAGCAGTAGAGGTCGCTGTGGCATGCTGAGTTGGATTAGACTTTTGCGGTCGGCTTGTTTTCCTTGTAGTGGATCTCGTTGCGAGGCAAGAGCAGAGAAAAAGATTTCGTATCACGGAACAGGGGGACTTTTCGTCGTAGGGGGAGCAGAAAAGTGGGAATGGCTTTTTTGCATGAACATTTTTTCACACTAGG
The DNA here is from genome assembly GCF_001891065.2 of Hippocampus comes. Classification (NCBI taxonomy): domain Eukaryota; kingdom Metazoa; phylum Chordata; class Actinopteri; order Syngnathiformes; family Syngnathidae; genus Hippocampus; species Hippocampus comes. Next base: position 4,420,953 of record NW_017805540.1, read on the forward strand.
GGGTATTTTCGCCCATGTAGGTTTCATTGTACAGTGAAACTCCTCTACTACGTATTGGAATAAAAATAAAGAGTACACACCTAAGTTGTGTGTGTGTGTGTGTGTGTGTGTGTGTGTGTGTGTGTTTACATCTGAGATAAAATTTGCTACAGTAAAAGTCCCCTGTTGTGAAAAATTTCTTGCCGCAAACATGATTTCGTTGTAGAGGAGTTTCACTGTAGAGGAGTTTCACTGTATGGTGATTTTTGCTGCAAAGGCTCCACGTGCTGGTCACCTGCTTGAGCTCCTGTGCTTCGGCCTGGCTCATGGCGGGCTGGAGGACGTGCACCTGCAACTGGGACAGCTCCCCCGCCGGGACCTCCATGGGGACCTCCATCTCATGGCACCCATGTAAGGGGGGGGGGGGGGGGGGGCAAGCGGAGAGTTACACAAGTGCCCGTGTTTGTGTCATGAGAGAAGCAGATGGGCTCTCCAAATGTGTGCTGTGGTTTATGGATAAAGCTATACTGCCACTAAGTGGTCAAACTGTGGAATTGACTGAAAGGGAGGCCAAAGCTTGTGCTCTTGATTTCTCAAGTAGACAGATGGCACTGAAGCCAGTTTGTACAGCATAGAGAGAGAGAGAGAGAGAGAGAGAGAGAGAGAGAGAGAGAGAGAGAGAGAGAGAGAGAGAGAGAGAGAGAGAGAGAGAGAGAGAGAAAAATACATAAGGGGATAAAAAGCTGATTATATAAATACTGACCTAAATGCCAGGCGTCTGGGGACCCCAGTTTGAGAACCACTCAACTCTCAACTCAACTGTATTTGGAGAGCACTTTCAAACAGCCATCGCTGCATACAAAGTGCTGTACATGGAGCAATTTAACATATACAACAAACAGGAAAGCAAATCGGTAATAAAGACGGTAGAAAGCACCGAACAGCAAAACCAAGAACAAATCTAAGTCATGCTGAGTCAAATGCCAAAGAATACATGTGAGTTTTGAGGCGGGTTTTGAAGATGGGCAGCGAGGAGTCTTGCCGTAGGGCGGATTAGCTCAGAGAGGTAAGGTGGCGCGAGGTCATTTAGAGATTTGAAAACAAATAAGAGGATCTTGAAAATAACTCTAAATGTATGGGGAGCCAGTGAAGGGATGCCAGAGTAGGAGTTATGTGCTCCCTCTTACGAATACCGGTCAAGAGGTGAGCAGCAGCATTCTGGACCAGCTGGAGATGGTTAATGGAGGACTGGCTGACTCCAAAGTAAAGGGCATTGCAGTAATCGAGCCGGGATGTGACAAAGGCATGAATTACTGTCTCAAAGTGTTCATGAGAGAGGAGAGGTTTTACTTTGGCCAGCTGTCTAAGGTGAAAGAAGCTGGATTTAACAACGGCACCAATTTGCCGGTCAAGTTTGAAATCACTGTCCGATTTAAGGCCCAAGTTTGAGACTGTTGACTTAAGATAAGGAGACAGGAGGCCCAAGTCTACAGGATGGTATGTACAAGGGCCACTGGGACCAAACAGTATAAACCACTGTAGGAGACAACCACTATTTGAGGAAATGCTAACAACTAACCGATTATCAAATGAAATGAAAACTGCTTCAGCAAATGAGTAATCGTTTAGAGCCGTTATTTATTTTAAAATTGTCCAAAATCCTCAAATTTCAGCCTCTCAAATGTCATTCTTCATTGAGTTCTGTTGTCTTCCATAAAAGCAAGGCATGCCAACTTAACTTATACAGCACATTTCAGGGCAACTCAATTTGCTTCACACGGCCAAACGGCGAAAGACATTTGGAGGCGAAGCAAAACGAAGATATTGAAAAGCAAACCTCAGTTTTATTTTGTTTAGCTGAAGGAAATGTTGGCCCATCTCGTCGGTAATTTGATTTTGGCAGCTATATAACAGATCAATTGAACTGCTGTCATTTGGAGAAATGGTTAAATATACGTTTTGCTGTGTGTCACCTGCATAGCCATAATAGCCAACATTGGCATCCTGAAGCATTTGACCCAAGGGTAACATAATTAAACAGACTGAACAAAAGGGTCCAAGACTGACCCTTGAGGGACCCCAAATGTCATGGCCATCCGATCAGATAGTTAATTGTTTGTTGTTTAGGTGTTTTTTTTTTAATGACTAAACTATACCAAATAAACAACAACTATTGCTTAATAAACAGTAATCTGTGAAAAAATGCTTTCTATTTCATACTTTACCGTCATGCAAAATGGCTGCTTGTGCGTCACCAGGTGATGAAACAGGCGTGGCCCGGAAAGCGGCGTACTCTACGGCGAACTCCACCTTCTTCTTGTACTGCATCTCCAGCACGGCTAGCGCCTCCGGCATCTTGGCCGACAGCAGCCGGCAGCGGACGTCAGGCCTGCCGATGAAGCGCTGCCTCACCGTGATCTCGTACGGGCTGTGCACTCTGATCTCGTCCACCTCGCCGCGTTCAAAACGGTGCAGCAGACGGCAGGCGGCGTCGCGCACCTCCAGTGAAGACGGCAGTATTAGCAGGCAGCCAGGCTTCAGGTCGCAGTCGCCGTCCTTGGACACCACGGCCGGGATGCTGGCAATCACTTTGCTCCGGCCAGACTCTTTGGATGCGGCGACGGCAGCCCGAGCTACATCCTCCGCCTTGGCTTCCTGCTGAATCTTCCATGGAAGTTTACTGAAAGGCCACCAGGAAGGAGACTCCAGCTCTGATAAAAGTCTGCAAGATAAAATGAGGAAAAATTGTTCAGCACAGAATGCAATCTACTGTGCACAGTTTTGCGAGTAATATTTCCACATTAATTTCTTGCAAGAAATGTACAGCGGATGCTTGGCATGCAGTAGACCAGGTCTTCTGCCCAACACAGTAGCCGCTGTAACACTCCCACTCATGACCACAAACAGACAATTGTTTACAGTGACTTGGAACGAGCATAAAAAATAATCTCGGGTGATGAGCTACATGCTGCTTCACCAAGTCCTTGGTGTGAATTCCTTGCAAGAAAGAGGAAAGACTGTACAGAGCAGTTTCATGAATTTCATGAATCTGCTCTGTACAGTCTTTACTCTTACGCCTCATGATCACAAATATACAATTGCTCATGATTACTTGGAACAGAACAGTACAGGTAAAATAACCACAAGTGGTAAGCCACATGCTACTTCACCATTTTTTTTGTTTACTCCTTGAAAGAAAAAGGAGAAAATTAACATAACAGATGCAAAAATCTTCCGCCTAGTGCGGCTGCTGTTGACACATTTAAAAGAGCTGCCTTGTGGTCATAATCATACAACTGTTACTTGAATTGGGTGCAGTATAAAAGCAAAGTAACCTAGTATAATGAGCCACATGCTGCTTCACCAAGTCAAGTGTTAATTAATAACAACGAGGACAGATTGTAGCGAGCACAAGTACATTTTAATGCAGTATACGCCATCTTCCAGCTCGCTGTCACACTTGTACAAATCAGTCAAACACATTTATGGCCACTTGGAACAGTGTAGTGCAAAAATTACCTCAAATGATAAACCACATGCTGCTCCACCAAGGTCTAGACAAAATGGAATATGACTATGAATCGGAATAACTAAACTCCTTTTCCTTCTTGACAGTTGCTGTCAAGAGGGAAGAGGGTAGAGATAAGATCTGTCCTAAAAAATCGAGCACGACCCGACCGGGCCCGAGGGTATTAAAGCCCGACCCGGCCCGAGCCCGATCACTTAGCTTGATTTGCAGGCCTGAGCCCGAAGCAAACCCGACATTTCATATTTTATTTGTGAGTATTTTTGGTAGCCATTCACATAAACACGCCCCCTACTGTATGCCTGCTGGCCGGGTGAGAAGCATGGTCCTAGTGTCCGTCAAAATTTTTATTTATTAAAAAATAAAAAAGTCAGCGAGAGAGAAGCCCGACCCGACCCGAACCCGAACCAATGATTGACATTTTAGGGCTTTCGGGTCGGGTCGGGCGGCCCGTTCTTACCTCTAGAAGAAGGTGAGAAGAACTCATCGGTTGCAATAAGTACTGTTCAGGTGGTTAACTAGTGTTTACACTTGGACAATAGAAAAAGAAAGTCGTACTTATCTGCTACTCCCAGGTCCGAGTCCATCTTCTCCAGGCCTTGCATCATGCTGTCAAACTGCTCCCCCTGGTAGCTGAGGACCCTCCCGGTGTCCTCCAGTCGTCTCTGGGCCCCGGCGACGAGGTTGATGAGCTCTCGGCCCTTGGAGGGCTCACTGCCAGGGACCCCACTCCTGCCCTCGGAACCGGTGGGGGAGAGCAGGCGCTCTCTCCAGAAATGCTCCATCACGTTGTACACCACCACCCGGTTGGGCTTGAGGGAGCCAAACCAGTGCTTGACGTTGCCCTCCTCCAGCACCGTCAGGGTGCTGAAGATGAGGCTGGACGATTCCATTTTAATCTCCGTGATGCGGGAGAGGCGGAAACTGGCGAGGGTCTCCTTGGTTTGGTTCGAGACGAAACGCACCGCGCTTCTACTCAGGGACAACGTGCCATTCTCCCACCTCTTGTTCGAGGTGAGGTAGTAGGAGCCGGGCCAGCTGTGGATGGGAGCGTCAAGGCTCATTTTAAGAGTTGATGACCGAGCTTTCCGTCTTGCCGCTCACATGCGCACGACGCTGCTTCGTTTTCTGAGCTCAACTGGTTGAAACCCGTCTCTTTCTTAAAAATAATACTGATCATGGAAGTACAGTACTACCAAACGTTTCGACTCATTTGGCTGCCTGTTTATCATGGAAGTGACGTCACGAATGCGGTGTTGCGGTGTGTTGTGTTCGACGTTCAAGACCGTTGAAATGACCTAGACTAGATTTTAATTGTTGATCGCTTCAACTTCAAGTCAACTTGGCACTTTCAAGAAGTTAACATTCTCTTGATAATTTCCTCCCAGATCAATCAGAATTAATAAAAAAACTTAGCGTCGTTTCACTGCGTGTTTAATCGCTTGATGACGTCACGGGTGATGCTCACTGTGGCTGATCCAACTCGAAAACTGCTTACCTTGTGTTTGCTTTTACAGACGCTGTTTTACCATTGAAATAATACGGCGTCTGAGATACAATCAACACCTATTTGTTAATAATGTTAGCACTCAGAACAAACGCATTTTCCACACAATTGTCGTTTTGCGTCGCAGGTTGTCAAGGGAGTGACGTACAGGCCCTGTCAAAGTTGAGTTTATAATTGTCCGATTTGAAAGTCCTCTGGCCGAGTCAGGGGACCGATTGATCTAGATTCAAGTCAATGTTTTAAGTTCAATATTTGACAGCGTCACCGTCGAGTCGATTCAATCTTCCTCAACACGCACCGCTGAAAAACAACCAAATGACAGTACAACAAGTATTAGATTAAGATTTCGTGTTGTTTAACGGCGTCTTGTTATAACGGATGTGGCGTCACCGATGATGTGTTGCAGTATTTACTGTTCGATTGCGTATCCAATTGCTACAGTTGTTTTAGACAACATTAGAATCATTTACTGCGTTGCCCTCGTGTCAGTTAAACCCGATAAAATATTTTCACCTTAATTTACTAATATTCCTGCAGTAATGTAGATAGTTAGGCAAGTGTTTCGTGTTGTTTGGCGGCATGAGTGCATCATCACGGAAGTCACCTCATGGTAAATGATGTTTCAATGTTTACTGTCCGACTTGAAAGTCCTCTGAGAGAATTGTCCACTGCGACAATGCTTTTGGACAAATAAAATCTGCTAGCAAAGACACAGGGGTTTCCTTATGAATTATGAAATAAAAATTTTGAATCACAATTTTTAGCGTTGTAAGAATATCATTAAGGGCGTGGTGAAGTAAATGTACCGGAGTGGATTTTTTTTTCTTTTTGCTAGGGCGCTCCAAAATTGTATCTCCGAAATAATGTCACCACTGCGGAAAAATTCTCGGACTCGTTCTCTTAAAATGTAAAACCAAACGAGTATTTCCTTTCTTTTTTTTAATTATTTCTCGATTTAACTCCATGTTCGCATCATCATGGACAGGGATGCTTACCGCAACTGTTGCAGTCTGGTCAAAATCCCTCGGCAGTCCTACGACCAGTTCTGCTCGTCGCATTTCGTCGACTACATCGACAAGGATTTGTCTTACTCCAAATTCTTCAAAAGGTACCTGCTTCCCAATCACCCGTGCGTCTTTTCCAAGGGATTTACTGAGGAGTGGAAGTGTAGGAAACAATGGGTGACTGAGGAGGGAAAGCCTCATTTCCAGAAGCTGCTGCAAGAATTTGGTAAAATACATATATTTTTTAATGGTACAAACTTCCCCTTGCAAACACTTTATTATTTCAAACAATTATTTGTTTGTTTTTTGTTTTTTCTCTCTCAGGGGAAACTCCCGTTCCTGTAGCCAACTGCAACGCAAAAGAATACAATGCAAACCCAAAGCAAGTGATGCCTTTTAAAGAATTCATCCACTACTGGAAGGAGCACATCCAGAATGGACATTCATCCCCTAAAGGATGTCTCTATTTGAAAGATTGGCATATGTCCAGGTACAATACACTGCACTACATATGAAATACAAGCATGTAACAACAGCCAGACGTCTTCTATCTGGAGGCTATTCCAGTTGACTTTGGACACGAGGTGGGGTACACCCTGGACTTGCTGCCAGTAGATCGCAGGGCACATGTTAACAAACTTTCACACTCACATTCACACAATTTGGAACAGTGGTGTCCAAACTGTGGCCCACTGTTCATCTTATGGCAGCTCGCGGCATGTACTAATTTATAACTTTCGACATCGCCTGCAATGCAGTTAAAAACAAAAAAATAAGACACATTCCTTGTGTGTTCTTTTACATACTTTCCCAATAAAGATGATTCTGATTGTGGTTTGATAAATTAAAGTCAAAAAGTGGCCCTTGGATCTTTCTGCTTTTCTGTGTGCAACCCTCAGAAGAAAAAGTTTGGACACCTCTGACTACGTCTTCAATAAACTTAACATGCAAGTGTGTGGAATGTGAGAATAGGCCATAGTGACATACAACATACAAACTGTTTTTAATTTAACAAACATGAAGTTATGTAAACACACTAACATTCAAAGGGTTAATAAACACTAACTATAGCTCTTTTTTATGTGTATGGTATGGAATCTTTAAAATTCATTTCATAAAAAATAATTTTGTAAATATATTGAATGGCCTATAAGGTTTATTACTTAATTTTTGATGTGTATATTATTTAAATTATTTTTGTTTTGTGAAAAAAAAAACATGGGTTGTACACTTACACTGACCTTTGAAAAACAAATACAATTGATATTGGATTTGTATATTTTATGCTAAAAGTGTAAAAAACAAAACTGTATGTGTAATGATATTATCTTTGGATCGCCACAGGGACTTTCCGGAGCATCACGTTTACACCACCCCCATGTTCTTTACCTCTGACTGGCTGAATGAATACTGGGACGCACTTGAAGTGGATGACTACCGCTTTGTCTACATGGGGCCCAAAGGATCATGGTAAGGATTTTGGTGATGAAATTGAATGAATGACTACTGATGAATTTTTCCATTCGTATTCAGCGTGAGTTGTCTTTACTTGCAAGTGACATAAGAGATTGTACAGAGTGGATGCTAATTACTGTAATTAATTGTACATATAATTGCGTTATATAAAATAAGTGATTAAAACCCAGATTTTACAGTTGACTTTTTTTTTTGCCAAATATATTCCTTTAGTTATATTTCTTTTTTTTTTTTTTTTTTGCCTCTTAAGTGCTAGATTAGCTCAACATTATTGCCGCAATTGCCCACAGGACTCCATTCCACGCTGATGTTTTCCGCTCGTACAGTTGGTCGGCCAACATCTGCGGCAGGAAGAAGTGGCTGCTGTATCCTCCTGGCCAGGAGGAGTTCTTGAGAGACATGCATGGCAACCTCCCCTATGATGTCACGTCGGCCGAGCTTCACGATGGGAGCCTTTTCCCGCGCTCCCAGGAAGCCTGCCAGCCTCTTGAGATCATCCAGGAGGCTGGTGAAATTATTTTTGTGCCCAGCGGATGGCACCATCAGGTTTATAATCTGGTATGTTCAAATCAAGGGGTTCTAATAGATGATGTATTCTGTCAAATGTACTTTTTGATTGTTTGCATACAAATGATTGGATGTCAGGCAATTGGCCTTGGCCTAAAAAAAATTTAAAAATCCATATCATTCGAGCCCTAGCTATTGCAGTACTGAAATCCGTACTCGCTGTTGGCACAGCAGTATATGGGATAGGGAAAGTGGTGAATTTCAGCAAGGTTTGAAAAAGAGGGTGTATTGATTGCTCTAGTCCTGGGCCCATAGGTTATTTTTACATAAGCGTCACAGACATATTGTTAAGACCAGTGGTGTAGTGGGGATTTTTTAAGTGGGTGCACGCGATTCTGGGATGTTCTATATATACATACAGAACATCAATCATAGGCTACAACACCAGTTGAACTAACGTTAAATTTAATGTTTTATGACTCCAAAATAATCACAGGCCAACGTTATTGAGCATAACTCGCATTAGAACTCATCACTAATGGACGAGCACACCTTGCAGCCGAGTTTCCCGTCCTTATCATCGATCCAGGGATAGGCCTCCTTCTTTCTCTTCCACATGTCTTCACTCCAAATCGCGAATGGGTGAGCTACTGCAGCTCCCCGCCACCTCCGTGCTAGCATCACCATGGCTAGCATTAGTTGACGAAGTGACTTCGGTGTTGGCGCTGACTGGTTTCTCAACTTTATCACACAAAGTCTCTGAATTGGGTGTCTGGATACCGGAGACGTCTTTCTCTTTCCGAAAATAAAAATCAGTGTTTTTCTGCTTTTTCTCTGTCATTTTAGTGCGGGGCTAAAACTGAAATAAAAATTGAATGTGGCGTCGGGAGAAGTGGGTGGACGGCGTACCCCCCGCGTACCACGCCCACTACACCCCTGGTTAAGACACCTGAGAATATTGGTTTTAAATGATAGGGGGAAAAAAAGCACATGGTGTCTCCTTTAACTTTTAATCATAGGCTTGCGCCATCAAGGCTGCTAATGTAAAAATGGTCCTGACACTTTCTTGTAGGAGGACACCATTTCCATCAATCACAACTGGCTGAATGGCTGCAATGTGGACATCATGTGGCAGTTCCTGCAGAACGAGCTGTCTTCGGTGCAGAAAGAGATTGACGAGTGGAGAAACACCATGGATTCATGGCATCAGCACTGTCAGGTACCCAGCAGCATTCAATAAACCGCTGAAAAGTACATCTGGGAATGTGGCTCTCCTTTCCCACATGCAAGGCATTACAGTATACTGTAAACACCCACAAAAAATGTTTGGAGGAGCGTCAATTATAAACTGCAATGTAGCTGGTGGTTATCACGCTTGACAAAGAACAACATTATAAGAGGCTAAAAAAGAAGCAAAACACTTGCTGGGGTCATCCGAAGCCACGTGAGTTCTGCTCATTCTGATGCTTTGAACTTCCACTTCCAGGTCATCATGAAGGCCTGCTCAGGCATCGACTATAAGGAGTTTGCGTCGTTCCTCAAAATCGTGGCGGACAACCGCATGACTTTCTTGAACGCTCGCAGCTCCGGAGACGCCACCGACTATCCGCGCCACCTTTCCGAGGCGCTCGTCACCCTCGGGCCTTGCCACGCTGCCTTCGACTTGCAACGGGTGGCCCACATCCTGGAGCTCCTGCTGTGTAACGACGATTTCAAGAGGCTGGACCACTCGGCGTCCGTCGTGCAGCCGGAAACGTTGTTGCAGCAAATTCGGGACACCATACAGTCCACCAGAGGGCAGCATCTTCTTTATCAAGACTGAGAGGTCGAGTGAAATGGGGTTGCAAAGGGCAGACGTTTTTTCTCGTATGAATCCGTTAACTTTAGCTGAGCACATGGTGTCTCCTTTAACTTTTAATCATAGGCTTGCGCCATCAAGGCTGCTAATGTAAAAATGGTCCTGACACTTTCTTGTAGGAGGACACCATTTCCATCAATCACAACTGGCTGAATGGCTGCAATGTGGACATCATGTGGCAGTTCCTGCAGAACGAGCTGTCTTCGGTGCAGAAAGAGATTGACGAGTGGAGAAACACCATGGATTCATGGCATCAGCACTGTCAGGTACCCAGCAGCATTCAATAAACCGCTGAAAAGTACATCTGGGAATGTGGCTCTCCTTTCCCACATGCAAGGCATTACAGTATACTGTAAACACCCACAAAAAATGTTTGGAGGAGCGTCAATTATAAACTGCAATGTAGCTGGTGGTTATCACGCTTGACAAAGAACAACATTATAAGAGGCTAAAAAAGAAGCAAAACACTTGCTGGGGTCATCCGAAGCCACGTGAGTTCTGCTCATTCTGATGCTTTGAACTTCCACTTCCAGGTCATCATGAAGGCCTGCTCAGGCATCGACTATAAGGAGTTTGCGTCGTTCCTCAAAATCGTGGCGGACAACCGCATGACTTTCTTGAACGCTCGCAGCTCCGGAGACGCCACCGACTATCCGCGCCACCTTTCCGAGGCGCTCGTCACCCTCGGGCCTTGCCACGCTGCCTTCGACTTGCAACGGGTGGCCCACATCCTGGAGCTCCTGCTGTGTAACGACGATTTCAAGAGGCTGGACCACTCGGCGTCCGTCGTGCAGCCGGAAACGTTGTTGCAGCAAATTCGGGACACCATACAGTCCACCAGAGGGCAGCATCTTCTTTATCAAGACTGAGAGGTCGAGTGAAATGGGGTTGCAAAGGGCAGACGTTTTTTCTCGTATGAATCCGTTAACTTTAGCTGAGAAAATATTTACAGTTGGACAATTGGCATGACAGTTCATGAAATTTAATTTGTTTTTATTTTTTCTACAAATAGAAACCGTTCCTCTGTGTTTTAATAACACCGGTCAACAAATTTTTACAAAAATCAGATCTCAGTCGGTGAATTTTTTTCTGAAGAATATCAGGCTTTCATTAGAATATTAGAAATTTAATGACAATAGTGATACATTTAGTAATATATTCATGTATTAAGGGTCAGGTTCAGCAACAGGTGAAATTCTATGAACATGGCCATAAATTACAACACATGGTAAAATCTGTACTGCGCAAGCTTTTATAGGTCAAATACAAAAAAATGAAAATATCTAAAAAAATCTGGTGTTCCGGGAAAAAAAAGTCAAGACATTTTTTCAAATCAGCGTCAAAAATATGTTTAGAGATGCAGACAGCCGTCTGATTTTAAAAATTGCTTTTGACCAGTCTAACATTGACGTTCTTGTCAAATTACCCCTAAGGATTAAGAATTGCAACACATACAATATTTGGGTGCCTTGCTGAAGTTAGCCTGTTTTCAGGCGGCTGTCCTGTCTCATGCAAAGGAGCCACTGCTCACCCTACCCACTCTACTGTGTGCTGTGCCAATGCAGGTGTGGCTTTTGTTACTATAACTATGGACGGCGCTAGATGATCACTTTATCATCAAACCGTCCAATTAAATGTGTCAATAATGTTGTGGATCCAGGCATGTGGCGTATAAAATGGACACATCAGCAAGCAGCTCTGCTTACCTTTTGGCTTTTACGTGATGGTTCTTCAGTGTAGTTGCCTGAAAATAGCCTGAAAATGTGTGAGTGGTATTATCTAAATTAAAATATGACATCACAGCTAGGCCAAATTCTGAACAGCTCACTTGCAGAACCATTTTCAGAAATTGTTATCTAGCAAAAGGCTTACTTGGTTGTTTAAATGTACTGTACTGTATTTTGTTGCCTCATAAGCCTCAACGGCCTTGCAGTGTTTTGCAGAATTTTGGAACCCCGTTTCTACATACTGGTGGGCAGCCTGGAAATAACTTGAATGCAAATGAAAACATGACACGAAAGGCACTTATTACACTTATCTAATATTTATTGCATACAGCATCATATGTCATGTTTCGTTAAAGCTCAAGACATTTTATGACATGATTGGTTTGTCGCTGTGAAGTGCATGTGTCAATCTCATTGTTTGCCCTTTAAAAATAAACACAGTCAAGTTGTGACATTGAAACAGCACTCGAGGCCTTCATTTGAAACATGTCAGGAGTATTCATGTAACTCACGTAGAAGCTCCCGAGTCACTTTTCTCGTTTTCAGGCCACCAGTTGGGCACGGAGGCCTCGAGCGTCACTTGGATGTTGTCGACACATTTGACCATCAGCACCTCCTTGGCGTGAGCCAGGCGGATCAGGCTCAGGCCCAGATTTCCCAGCCCCGCGCGGTGCTTCCCGGCCGGCTTGCCTGACTTTGTGTGTAGCGACGTTCCCTCCTCCAGGCCTTGGACGGGCGCCGAGGCGCGCACTGGCATGAGGCGCTTGCGAATCACGCCGGTGTGATGAGTCCTGGCTGTCAGTTCCTGCCCGATGTAGCAGCCCTTGCTGAAACTGATGCCTTGCATGTAGACTAAGTTGGACTCAAGTGGCAGCGCCACTCCTGGAGGAAGGTCTTTCACTCCCTCTGGAAGTCCTGGACAACAATGATGACAGAAACAAAAAGGAAAAGCGGGCGTTCTTTCTTTTGAAAGAAATTGTGTCTGGAAAGCCCACCCTCCACCACGGCTTGGCCTTGGTTCAAAACAACCTATGCAATCAAATTTGTTTATTTGCTGTCACGTATACTTCATGAGCAACGTCACTCTTCCAAGGGGAAAATGAAAAGGGTACTATTACTGCCTAGATAGACAGATTGCAATGTCTAAACCAAAAGAGCGACACCACATTTGACTCTTACCTATCGAATAGCGATGCCTGTGGTACTCCTCTGTGTCACCTTTCTGACATGACGCAATCACATCTAAGGGGTCAGCCTGACTTTCCAGCACCAACCTCCAGCCCATGTCCTGTGTCCGCGGGTCCTTCTCCCACACGACGGCCTTTTCTGGTGAGGACAGCTCGGGCTTACTGAAACGCTGGCTGTGACTTTGTTGCAGGGGGAGCACGGCCCAAGCAAAAAGGTCAGGGCATGGGTTGATGTTGATCTTTCTGCGGATCTTGTAGACTTTCAGGTGTCTCAAGAGCGAGTCTGTCATGGCGCTGTCACATTCCAGAAGGATGCCACTTCCTCTCGCAGCTTCCTTTTGACTGGAAGTAAATAGAACATGAGGAAAGTCGTAATTCTCAATTTCTATCCATCTATTTTCTATCACACCTATCCTCATTCAGGGTTGCTGTGAGCTGGGGCCTATCCATTGACTTTGGGTGAATCATACTCACGCCTATGGGCAAAGTCTTTCATGAAACTACTGTATCACACATGTTTTAAGAAGGAAAACTGGAGAAATTCCACACAAGCACTGGGAGAACATGCAAACTCAGCATAGGAACTGTGAGGTAAACATGCACGATACTCTCTCATTTCCAAATTTTCGCCAAGGCACCAAAATTACCTGTACAGAATGACGTCATAGAGCGTTCTCCCCTGGACGTTGAGCATATGTGCGTACACTGCCCCGCCGCTGGCCTCCTCAAGCTGGCGCACGTCGTTAGTAAGCAGCCCCTGAAGGAAGGAACTAGCCTCGGCTCCCTCGATCTGGACTAGCGCCCTGTGGGCCAAGCGGTAGCACGCCAACTTGCCCGGCGCGGCCGGGTTGTCAAGCGCCTCCTGGCTATACCTCAACACCCGGAGTCCCGCTCGAGCCGGAACACTGACGCCGAAGCCGTATTTGCTCGCGACGCCACCGAGGGGACCGCTGGAGGTGAGCGCCCGCCTCACGATTGAAGACAACTTCATGATGAACACCTCCACGGTTGATTACTGCGTGGGGAAAAGATCGAAAGTAGCTGGGAGCTGCGTTCTACAGGACACCACAGGGGTCGCCATTTTGTATACCCACAATCCTTTGCTCCATAAACATCGTGGAGCACGTGGGGGGCTGAGGCCGGATGTCAACAAGTGCTCAGTCAGAATGACTCAAATCACTCTTATTCGACATTTTACAAAGCTACTGATTAAAAACAAAACAACAACACCAGCAAAACATAATTGTGTTATAGCTTAACCACAGTGTGCCCCCTCAAATGTACTGCGATGATTCAGTGCTCATATAAAGTTTTGATTTAAATGTTTATGTATCAGTTGAATGAGTTTAATTCACGAAACTAACATTAAATTTAAGATAATCTTTTGTTATAAAAAATACAGAAGTAGTCTAATCAAAATCTTTTGGCATAAAAAAAGCAACAATAGCGTCATCAAAAATAACATGAGTAAAAGTCAAAGAGTGAGTACTGTATACTCTTTGGGACACCCTGTATTGACAGTTAATCACGTGAAAATATTAGTTCCGTCATAGCTGGATTAATAGATAGTCTTATTAACAAAAAAAAAAAGAAAATTTAAAAAAGAATTTATGAAATAATATTTGTCGTGTGACATGAATTATTTTATAATAAATCACAATTAATGTAAAAATATATTTGACAACTATTCATTTTGTGTTGCACTTTTATTTTAAAATGATTATACAGTACATTATTGTAAGAGTGTTTTGAAATGTGTATGTCATAACCACAGTACAAAATATCAAAATATTATGCCAAATTATATTTGCCAAAAAAGCAAAACATTACATATAAATATTAAAATGACAAAATCAGTGTTACGTATAATAAGGAATATGTCATATTATAATAACTACTAAGAGTAAGATGAAAAATTAACTGATAATATTCTGCACATATATATATATATATATATATATATATATATAGTGTGAATACTGAGAGGAAAAAGCTTTTATACAAAATTTATTATCATATGTGGAAAAATAGTGGTCTTTCTATTTATGTATAATAGCTGAGTCATCATAAAAATATGAATTTTGAGATTGCTGACACAGTCAAGCATTAACATGTATTTTTAAAATTACTAATGTTTAACAGTGTGTGTGTGTGTGTGTGTGTGTGTGTGTGTGTGTGTGTGTGTGTGTGTGTGTGTGTGTGTGTGTGTGAAACTTACAACCTTTACATACTGTATACATACTGTGCGGCTCATTTCAGGTGGTTGACGTAAGTATTTACTTCTCTCACAATAAGAACAAAGCTTTCACAGCGCAACAATGCACCTATGATGTGACGGCATCACCACAAGATCATAGACATTAAGGGTCATTTGTAAGTGGATTGCAATGATGATGATGATGATGATTTACCAATCTGACCAATCTGCAGCACTGTAATCGACAAGTTTAATTCAGCGGCTTCATGTTGCCTCCACAAGTGAAAATACAGCTGATGTTTTTCACTGTTCATAAGGGTGTTCTCTGTTTTCTTTGCACTTTGGGCTAATAGTAGCACTAGCCTTGTCTCACCTTGCTAGTCAGTCAGAGTCTCATGGTAACGATTGCATTACTCAGCATTGGCCCTTGGTGGAAGTGAGCAGTGACTCATTTGATTGAGACAGCACAGCCCCCTCAAAACTGCAAAGACTTTTGATGAAAGTATGTTGCAGACATGTTAAGGTACTCATTCACACCCTGATATTTCAAGACACACATTATATTGTTTTCTGTCACAATATAATCACCAACCTCACAAACAGAAACTCTTCTTTCAAAAGAAAAAGTTTGTCTCTATCTTTTTTTCATGATTCAGTAGTAGAACATGGCTTGGTTTCACCATAAACAGTGGTTTCTGACCAAAAATGGAGAGAGGAAGCTTTTTCTGAAAAGAAACATGTCAAGCAGAACGTGACTTTATGCAAATATTGTTTGCTTTTATGCCACCTCCAACCATCATAATCTTTGTGTTTGAATTAAAAGATGCATTGATCAAAAATCTTAAATGATGTGATGCCGCCATCTAAAGGAATCTGTTCGTCATTACAATGGTTTACGAATCTGAAATTCACAGGGAAGCTGGGCGAGACCCTCTTCCAAGCCTACCCGTTGTAAAATGTACTTGACTATGATATATGTTGGTGGCAATAAACGTTTGGATTCCAGTTGACAAATTTACACGTGCTTGGCAATGAATGAAAAACCTTGACACTCTTAAATTCATCCATTCTCTGGACCGCATATCCTCACTGTGGTCGCGGTATGTTGGAGCCTATCCATGTTGACTTTGAGCAAGAGGTGGGACACACGCTGAACTGGTCGTGAGTCAACGGCAGGGAACTTACAGTATCGACAAACAAGTATTCACACTCACACTACGAACACTTTTAGATGCTTCAATTCACCTACCATGCATGTTTTTGGAATGTGGGTTGAAAACTGGAGTACCTGGTGAAAACCCACCAAGACATCGGAAGAACATGCAAACACCACACAGGCAGGTCCGAGCCGAGATTTGAAGCCTCAGTCTCTGACCTGTGAGTCACCCCTTTTTGAAATTGTCACCTTGTCACAAACGCTTCTGGCTCATAAATGACTTTGTATGAAACACAAGAGTTGACCAATACCTTTATTTTCTTTTCCAGAATAAAATACAAGAACAGTCTTGAAAAGTCTGAGGCACTTTGATGAATGATAAAAGTGAAGGCAGGATTAAACATTAAAATCCATTTTAAAAACACTCATTTTCAGGACTCAACATGCCTAAACACATACCTGTAGTTTCATCGCTAAAGGTGGGGTTTCTATTGTAACCTATATCAAGCATGCGTCGTCTCTAGATAACAAAAAAATAAGTATGATATAAAATAACCATTTCCCTTACCTATAAAATGTGATGTTGATTTGATTTGATTTTTTTTCATTAAACATGCGATGACTGAAAATGAACAGATCTGTTAGCGGGAGAGCATTCAAGGAACGTGATGATTCCATATCAAAACATTTCACATTTAATCTGCTTCCAGCAACACCCATTCATACTGTCCATACTATCGAAACAAAAGCCATTCTTATTAATATAGCCAACAATCAGCAGTCATCCTTCCCAAGAAATCAGCTTATCAATCAGCTTATCAGTTTGACCACAGTCAATAAATAACTTGGAACACTCTTGGTTTCTGTTTTGATGAATTAGTCGAGTTAGAGGTGCAACTAACTGGGCGTATGTCGAAGCACAAAATGACACTGGAAGGTAACAAAGACAATTTTCAACAGTTTCTTGGTGTGTGTGTGTGTGTGTGTGTGTGTTGGGTTCTGTGTGGGTGTTTGTGTGTGTGTGTGTGTGTGTGTGTGTGTGTGTGTGTGTGTGTGTGCGTGTGCGTGTGTGTGCATGTGTGTCCACACTGTTCTGCAATCCTTTAAATCACAGGTGTCAAAGTCAAGGCCCGGGGTGCCAGATCTGGCCCGCCACATCATTTTATGTGGCCCGCAGAAGCAAATCAAGCATGTCAAGTTCCATGATGCTTGCTAAAGCCTGAACCAAAATTTCAAATTGTCATATGTAATCCACAATAACAGTCATTATTCTTGACTTCTGATTTTAAAACTAGTTATCCACCAATTTTTTGTGCACTGAATATGTAATATGTGGAGGTGATTAAACATTTATATGGTTTCCCAAAATTCCCAGGGAAACCGTAACTACAGTATGGCCCGTGACAAAAATGAGTTTGACACCCCTGCTTTAAATGGTCTGATTGTTGTCCAAAGTAACGCAGGTCTTCATGTGCAGAGTCTTTAACCCTTTCATGCACCCTGTAACATAACATGATAAGCTGTCCACTGTGGTAACCGCTGTCCCTGAAAGGGTTAAGATATCACTGTTAAAACACAAACTATGTCTAGATCCAGACCGAAGTTTTTCCGTTTTTTACAATGGTGGCAGCCTTCTCTGTGGCTGACTTGGGCCTGGCCCCTTGTTTCTCCTGGACTGTGTTGACACGGTTTTGCTCCGCCATAGTTGCCCCAGACACTGGACTGCTGGTCCTGGAGGTCTGCTGGTGGTTTTTTGTTTGGTACGTTTGAAAGGCCATGTCCAGTTGCTCTTGGGCCACGCGCAAGTGTCGGTGAAGGCTCGCCAGGTCGGAGGGGATGTTCTCGTCTGGGCTCGTGCACTGCTGCTCCTGGGCCACGTTGGCCATGTTCTGCTCATGGGTTGTGATGAGGCTGTTCGGCATCCTGCTGGGCTTGTCTGTCTTCATCACAAGGTTGTATCCGGGAGGGGAGGCCGGGATGTTGCGGGAGAATGGGCAGCCGAAGCTCCGCCGACCCCGATTCCTCTTGAGGCGCAGTGTGTCTCGAAAAGTGCCGATTCCCAGGTGAAGCATCTCACACACGTTCAAGATGAGGCAGAGGCAGCTTACCACATACATGATGAGAAGGAAGATTGTTTTTTCAGTGGGCCTGGAGATGAAGCAGTCCACTCGGTGTGGACAGGGGACCCGGTTGCACACAAAGGAAGGACTAACTTGAAAGCCGTACAGGAGGTACTGTCCCGCAAGGAAAGCAATCTCAAAGATGGCTCGTGACAAGAGCTGAAGAACATAGATCCGCATCAGCCCCTCTTGAAGGATTCTTCGGCGACCATCATGCTTTAGCTGATTTTTGCAAGTGCTGCTCACCAGCTCAGGTTTGCTCTCCGGACCCTCTAGTGTGTCTTCGTAGATCATCGGCTCGGCGTCATCATCCTCCCCCTCCAAGACGTCCTCCAGATTGCGGCTTCCCCTCCATCTCGATTGAGCCGGCATCTTTTTGCGGATCCTGTGCCCCCTCTGCCGCTCCTGCTCAGACGAGCGAGCAATCTTGTGGATTGCGTAGCCCATGTACATGATGGAGGGTGTGGAGATCATGATGATCTGGAAGACCCAGAAGCGTACGTGCGAGAGGGGTGCAAAGGCATCATAGCACACATTGTCACAGCCCGGCTGCTTGGTGTTGCAAGTGAACTTGGTCTGCTCGTCTGAGTAGATGGACTCCCCTCCGACGGCTGTGAGCACGATTCGAAATATGATAAGCACAGTCAGCCACACTTTGCCGACAAAGGTGGAGTGGTTGTGGATCTCCTCAAGCAGACGAGTGAGGAAGCTCCAACTCATGTTGCCCTCGCTAGCTTTTCAACTAGAGTCTGCGGAGAGAGGAAAATAGAATCAAATCATTCAATCCAGGCAAGGATAGGATCTTGTGCCTGTGCCCAATTCCTCAACTCACCGATTGAACTGGCGACCATTTGGTCGATTTGTCTCTCGTCCGCTGCTTAAAGAAAGGAAGTTGATGTCGGCTGTAGCGCTAAGGACTTGGTTCGGGTTCTGGAAGTTTTGAGATTCAGCTGGACTATCTGAATGAAATGGACAAAATAGAAAGTCATGATTGAGAGTCTTGATTTGACTGCCTGTACTTGATGTTCAGGTCCTCACTTTCCATCGAAAAGGGACAGGTTATGGAACAGGGTCTTTTTAATTGCTTGTTTGCAAATAGTTGGCTTTCTGGAGTGTCTGGCCAACCTGTAAGCCTGTAATTCTATTTCCGAAATTTTGTCTGTAGGCAATCGGCCCTGAATTTTGTACCAGGTTTCATAAATTGAAAGCTAGGGTGGAGGAAGAGCCTCCATTTTCAAGTGACGGCAAGAGTCTGTCGGTAATAAAAAGCCGTACGGGCACAGAGTGAGCAGCGGCTCATGACATGACACTGAACTGCCCCCCTTAAAACTGAGTGAGTTCAACCAGGTTGTTAAAAGTGAACGTCAGTGTTTGGAATTGAGTCCTCTAACCACCATTTTAGCAGCGAGCACTCTCTTCTGAAGGCTCAGAGGAGTGAGGCTTTACAAATGTCGCAAGTTGGTATCGGTTACAGAAGCGCACTGGAAAGAGCAGAGACAGGGAACCTCTCAATCTCTTTGTAGCCACATGTTCAATCAGAAGTGCAGTTCAGCTCACCAACAGTAAGGTTTGAACCATAGAGCGCAAGTGGTATAATGCGATATGCGTTCATATTGGAATTTTTCAATTTGGTACCGATGCGTAGCCAGTTCCCACAGTTAACATGAGAGACAGGAAGTGTAACTGCCTTGTGCTGTAGCCACAAATCTACTCCATAAAATAAATAAATAAATATGACATTGAAAGTCCTAATGGATGCACCCATCCATTTTCTGTACTGCATAATCTTATCAAGTAGCTTAATTCGGGCAAGAGCTAGAAACACACTCGACTGGTCGCCAGCCAATCGCAGGACACATACCTGTATACCTATAGATAAATAACCACTCACATTCTCACCTACGAACCATTTAATCTTCAATGTGCGTGTCTTTGGAAAACAGAAACAGAAAACCCCAGCAAGCGCGCAAACTGCTCATTGGGAAGGCTGGAGGCTCTAGGCTGGATATGACCTCTGAACTATGCTAACCAGTCTGCCAACGTGCCACTAATGGATTAATTAACTGTAATTTAATTGATCATCAGTCCTGCAATATAATACTATTTTGAACACTCAGTTAATGAATTTCAATGAATGACATTGCACATCTCTTCGTTTTACATATCAAATGTGGCCCCCTAAGCACAGAGAGGCTTGCCCATGGCTGGCTCGAGCGTCCCCTTTTAGTACCGTTCCGCTGCAAATGGCACCTAACAAAGGGTGCCGAAAGTGGTCATATCCTTTGGTAGCGTGCGTAACTTTTTGTCAGTTGCCAAAAATGTTTGACCTTTGTTCTCTTCACAGTCTCTTCGATGCAACCATAAGCCCCCCCCAACCCTGAGTTCATGGAGCCCTGCGCTCCCCGGCGTGGGATGTGCCATCTCCCCTGCCATCTGAGGGAACAGGAGAGGCTCTGCCGTGACCCGCCCTCCCCCAACTCCCGCACAGCCTTTCATGATCCACCACATTGGGGAAGGCTTTGGCCTCGTGGAGACAGATGGCACCAATGGTGGGTAAGTGCGCCTCAGGATGGCATGGCACGAGGGGCTGCCTCGCTTAGAATACTTTCATTCAAATTCCACATTTAAATCCATATGATGTACTGATGTCATTCTGAACAGGTGCAAACAAAGGTTTGATTGATTTAAACGGTACTATTGCTACATCACTTAGTAGTGAAACACATCCAAAATGTTGTGTCATATGGAAGCAATTCCAGAAAAAAATATTCAGTAATATAACAATCACACTTCATGTGGATCACATGGATCTGTCTGAGAGATTGTATGTGTCAAAAATAAAGGCGTTAACATTTTGCCTCACGCATGTTCGAAATAAGCACAGGAACATTTGAGCTCTCGGTGTGATGCGGTGCGCTTCAACAACTCTGAAAATAAAAATTGTAATTTGAAATAACATTTTTTGTATTTATCTCACTAGATATCTTGAACAATAGCTTATGTATGGCAGTATATTATTTTGATATTTTAAGATCAGATTTTTGCTTTCAACATATGGATTTAATCAATATAATGTTACATTCGCACAGTCTATTTGCTTTTACAGATCATGCCCATTTCAATAAGTTCTGTCCTTAATTATTATGTCAAGAATTGAAAAAAAAAACAAAAAAAAACCCACCTGGAGAAGTGGCAAATGCATTTCTCGTCCTAAATGTTCCTCTCTAGGTCCCCTTCCCAATCTGAGGCGTAGAACACCACCTCCATTCTAAAAGTCCCGGACCCCTGCGTCCCATGGATACACTTCAAAACCCCAAAACAACACGTTAGACTTTCTTTTGGCATCAGTTTTCCTTCCTCACATTCTGGCTGGTGTCTGGATTCTGTTCCACCAGCTTTCTGAGCATGCACAAAGTCTTATTAAATAATAAAAAGGAAGAACAAGGGGGTGAGGGAGGGGGGGGGCAGAAATCCTCCTCTGGCAAGAGACCCTCATCCAAGAGTTGAGATGTGAGAATATGGTCGAGCGGAATGAAATGAACGTGAGGGAGCGCGTTCATCCCCACACACTCGGCGCTCATGTGCAACATTTGTAACACGGATGATGAGAGTTCCTCGCTCTTTCTCCTCCTCTCTGGATGCTTACCTCACTCTCTCTCTCTCTCTCTCTCTCTTTCTCTTTCTCTCTCTCTCTCTCTCTCTCTCTCTCTCTCTCTCTGTCTCTGTCTCTCTCTTTCGCTCTCTCCTTATGGCTTAAGCTACACACACTGACGACAACACACCTGTGCGATCTGACGAGACTCAAGAAAAGAATCGAAGTGCCTTCAAATGTAAAAAAGCTGCGCAGTTAGTTCGGAATTTCAAAAAAAAAAAAAACACAAAAAAAGATGATTACTGTGGTTGAAGAATGAAGTGGTATTTGTCATAGAAACAAAAAGGGTGGCAATCACACAAGAATGAACTTGTATTTTTCAAATGAAAAACTTAAAATAAATAATTGAGAATTGTCAATGTTCAGTCCAAAAGCACTATTGGTCTCCTTTCATTGTGTAACAACTCTCTGTCCGTATGTGTTAGGTCCTAATTGCTCATTTTATTATACAGTAGTTGCTGTAATGTGAGAGTGGCTCCAACTACCGCAGATGAATTGTGTAGTTTTAGCGTACTTGCCCAACAGAGAAGATTCAGATTCAGATTATTTTTCCCCATATTATAATTACGGCCTAATTTTTTTGAATTACAAATTTATTCTCCAAAAATTTCTGCCCATAAAATTCCACTCATGTTTTTTGTCAATCGGGTGTTGAAACGTAAAGCCATGCCTGAAACAGAAAGAACAGGAAGTCTGCTTATTTGGCCATTTCACAGGCAAACCTTTGGATGTTTGGTCCGATTGCTATCCAATTTGACCCCATCCATCTATCGCTCCAGCCATCCATCCATCCATCCATTTACAACATCTTTTATTCCTGAACAGGATCAGGGGGAGTTGCTGGAGCCTATTCCAGCTGACTTCGGGCGGAAGGCAGACTACAACCTGAACTGGTCGCCAGTCAGTCGCAGGGCATACATATACAGAGAGAAACGACCATTCACACCCACATTCACACCGTCACGCTGCCCGTACACAAGTCCGGCGTGTGTACAACTACACCATCAGCAACTCAAATTTGAACCATATACACCAAACAGCGCCTTCATTGCAAAACGTTTGCATTGTCGTCGATGCGTGTGGGCAGAGGATGGCAGTCGGACGATTGCTCCAAAAAACACAGCACTTTAACTAGAGGTGTCAATTTATTGTGTTAATTGCGAATAATTAATTACAGTCATATTTAGCGCATTCTGTTTTTTAATCGCATTCATCTAAATTTTAATCTCTAACTTTATTGTTTCTGTAGGTAGGTTGCCTTTTTATAATATCCCTTTTCATGTGTTGGCTTCCTGTGTTCGAGTAATTGAGGGTAAAGAAACAACTGTCAGTCACAGCCTTAAGTGGACATTGATTGGCTGTAATTATGTTTGGGCTTGTTTAGCATAAGTTGATTGGCTCCCATTGGAGTTGGGTGGGCTAAGTAAGCACCGGTCAGGAGAGGAGAGGTGAAAATGGAGGAGCATGTGAGAGTTCTCGGCACAATGAATGGAAAATTTACTTCTCAAAAATGCCCTGATGGCACGATTGATAAACGTAGAGTGTTGTGCCTAATTTGTAAGAAGGAGTTTGCTGACCACCAAAGCAGCTCAAGTTTAGCCTCCCACATTAATGCAAAGCACCCAGTCGCGAATGCATCCAAAGCTAACGTTAGCACTGAAAGCGGTAGCAATATCACGAGCTAAAGCAAAGCTCTTCGCCAAACTAAACTCGAGGACAACACTCCGCATTGGAGGCATTAAGTCAGCATAGTTGCTGTGTCCTCAGTAGCCTACCAGAAGTGGTTGATGTTTATTTGAGCACTTTATTTTCTCATAATGAATAGTGTTTTTTCTGAAATGCTAACTTACAGCACTGTGATTTTAGGATCTCTTATTTGTTTTTTATTATCCGAAGCAATCAGCATCAGTGTTGAGTACTTGTATTGCTCAGAAAAACGTTCTTACTGTTTTTGATATGCTAACCTAAGTACTTTTTATGGAACTGATGTTCTATTTTTATTTTTATTTTCTAATTATTTGGAGATTTACAAAAACAGACACAACGTGGTATTCACCCTGGTGGTCGAAACTAAAGGTTGTAGGTAGGACTTGGGACTAGTCTCAACTACAGCAGCAAGTGAATGGCTCGGACTGCATCTGTTCAAGTCTGTTTACAAACAATGAAAGATTTTATTGTCTGTTGATCTGCCTCAATAATGTAATGAATTAAAATGAAAATAGGGGGTTTCTCAGCACTTTTTAGATGAGATTAAAATGTAGATTAATTAGATCAATTAATTACAGATCATAATTAATTAATCTCACAATTTTTTTAATCGCTTGACAGCACTAACTTTAATATTGCAGTGTGCAAGATCAGATTAAGACCAAATGTTTGCAGCGTGATGAAGGGGATGTGATTGTGGGAGTGAAGTAGAGAGAGAGTGAGAGGCTTCGGTGCAGATCCGCTCAGTCACAAGGAGTAATGATAATATTTACATCTTCCATCCAGGAGTGTGGACAGATAACAGAGCGTAGCCTCACTTACTGTCATATTCGGGAAGGGATCCCTCAAAAGTCAAATGAACAGATGACGTCTTAGTGTCTGGCTTGTATCTGGCCATTGTCACAGTGACCATAAAATGCTCAAATGTTACCCTTGCATGATTCTCAATCACCCTTGATGACACCTAGCGTCGAAGAAGAATGCGGCGAACTCCTGTTGCGAAAAGCGAAATTCCACAACGAACTCAAACCCGGACGAAAAAAAAAAAAAACTAGATCAGTCAATGAAACCTAACCACAACAGCATCAAAGAGTCCACAAGTTGGCACCAAAGTAAGACTTTTGTTATGATCACATATTTGCTATAGACACGTCTTACTTTGACCCGAAGACAAAAACAGCAAACAAATGAGTTTTTCAGCAAATAAGAGAGGATGGGTACCCAAAAAAAGAAAAAAAAATGCTCCCAAAAATAGTGACTGTGCAAATTTCCAAATGCCGAACCGCAAATATGTGGAGATTGTAACATCCTATCAGCATCTTTGTATCAGTTTCGTCTGAGAAGAAGCAACAAGACGAGAGGATCGTACAGTGCTGTTTGAGTAGTTTCCAGTCCCAAGAAAAGCCATATGGGCCTGCAAGACTCGTCGCCTCGCAGCCAGCCCTCTCCATGTGACGGAGGAGATGTGGCGTAGCTAGCACCCCCGGTAAGAAGACAGGGGATGCTGCTGGAGTGAGCGCTGGGGAGTTGGACATGTGCAATCCCGCAGGGACAAATAAGCACGTGTTTAGCTTTTTTATTTATTTTTTTAAATGTAACTTCCCCCTCCCTCCAACTTTCAACGCTTTTCTCCCCGCTGCTACTTCCAAAATGTTTGCCTCCTCCAAACGACACAGATGGCTGCTAAGTGAACATTGGAGACACTCAAAGTCAACGTCACTTTGAGTGAGCGTTCCTCGACAGTGAGTGGAAGTGGCTGGCTGTGATGGACAATTAGCACGAGCAGGTCGCAGTGATTTAATGAAACATGATACTGACATGAACATCCCCACTTTCAATTGCGGCGTTAGACAGAAACCTTTTCACTCTGCACTGACCATAAAAATGTCATTTGATATTTTTGTCATCTACATCGGTTGAGTGGAATTGCATCAAAACCAATTTGATATAATAAATCGAATGAGATTAGAGGAAATACACTGAATTGAGTGACAATGTATGAGTGTCAACACAACCTTTTATTAAGTATTATTTTAAAAAATATTTAGAAATGAGTCTAATTTACCCTTTCAGGGACAGCGATTACTACGGTGGACAGCCTATCATGTTATCAGGTTACAGGCTGCATGAAAGGGTTAAAATACAGAAATAACTGCTCTATTAGAATAAAATCCATTAGTGAAATGTGTGCGTGGCTACAAAAGTAGTTTGTAAAGTTTTGATTAAAAACAATGGTTAAAATATATGTGTCTTGTTGGATTACCCAAATGCCTGCTTGAATAACCAGATGAAAATGAATGACATCAATGTAATCTTGAATGAATTGGGGAAAAAAATTAAAAGACAAAAAAATGATTGAATTGTCTTCTACAAATGCCACTCTGCTTAAAAATCAATTGCCATTAGACTTCATTAGGTACACCTGTCCAATCTATACAAGAAGTGAAGATTGAACGCCTGCAAAGTAAAACCCTGACAAAAATAGCGAAAACCGCAAGTGATTTTAAGTTTCGACCCAGAAAAGAAGAGGTTTCTCATGTCAATTTGTCAACGCCATTCCAGTATAAAACAGCCTAATGTGAACGTAAAATGTCATGCTAAACAGTTTCATTTGATATGTCGCCCTTTCAAATGTCCCCCTGATACTTTTGGATCATCAAACATCAAACATCCTTGCACCAGAATGACCAGGGAATGCCGCCGATGCTAACAGAGGGTTAAATGAAAAACATCCTGATGGGGTCAGTCAAAATTCACCTTTTATTAGACTGGCCTGAGAATTCAAAATACTCAATGTCAGTCTTAAGATGGTGCAGATGTACCCAATTTTGTGGCCAGTCATTCAGTCATTGAACTGGTTTCTCACTCTCCGAACATTCAAAAAGTCAGCGTCGCTTAAAACCAAACCAGCAGCAGATTCCCAGCAATGACAACAGAGCCGGTCGGCGTGGTGTCCTCAGATAATTCGGGCTGTTCTCGCTTTGGGACAGTGTGCTTCATGTTGATAACTATTGATTGAAGTGCCTGCAGCCTTTCTCCTGTAAGACATGCTTTGACATTGCTCGCCATCCAAGGTCTGGCAACATGTGACAGCCAAACGGCACTCTTTAATATTCATAAGGTTATATTTTGGGGTGACATGTAAAACAGATGCTCTTTTTTTGTTTTGTTTTTTTTTTATTTTTTAAACGGTCATGTGTATACCGCCTGCTCCCTCTGTCTTTTATTGATTTCTCTGTCTCAGTAAATCCCAACCACTATGCCGTGGCTCCTTTGCGTGTCGTGCGAGATCATCAGGTGTGCACTGGGAGGTGATGCAATTTCACTTAATTAATTGGTCCGAAAAAGTATTATTTATATACTACACAAAAGTTTTTTTTTCCTCTCGCCCATTTGCAAATGCCCGCAACAAATAGTGACAGCCAGGATGGTAAACATGTAAAATAAGTGCTTTGGCTTGGCTGGAAAACACGGATCTGCAGTATCTATCTAAGAGAAGAGAATGAAGTTGTGTTTCTTCAAGGAAAAATCATAATCGTACACGAAAAAAATCCTAATGTTACGAGAATAAAGACAAAAGTAAATTCTTAAATGTAACTTAAAGTTAAGAAGTATAAAATTATAATTCATGAGTAAAACATTTTTTAATCATTGACAAAAAGCCACATTTCGTCCTGAAAAACAGAATGAAAATAATCTTAAACGACAATTAGTCGGACTATGGCCAGAATAAATTCTTAATATGATGAGAATAAAGTTGTAAGATTAGGAAAGGTATGCACCCTGCTAAAAATGTTTATCCAAGAAAAAAAATGCGATGAGCATGAAATAAACTATCTTCAGAAAAGTCAGAATGTAGTGGATTAGTGTGGTGGCCCGGTGGTCGACTGGTTAGCGCACAGGTGTCAAAGTCAAGGACCGGGGGGCAGATTTGGCCAGCTACATCATTTTATGTGACCCGCAAAAGCAAATCAAGCATGTCAAGTTCCATGATGCTTGCCAAAGTCTGAACCAGAATCTCTGAGGGTCATATGTAATCCATAATAACAAATGATATTGCAAGCATTTTTCATTACCAAACCCTTTATCACATTAATGTAAACAATGTTGAAACAAGTCATTATTCTTGACTTATGATTTTAAAACGAGTTATCCAACAATTTGTTGTGCACTGTGTATGTAATATGTGGAGAAGATTAAATATGAATCTGGCTTCACAAAATTTACCGTCATAACGGCCCTCCAAGGGAAACCGTAACTACAATACAAAAATTAGTTTGACACCCCAGAAGTCTACGGTTCGATTCCGGCTCCGGCCATCGTGTGTGGGGTTTGCATTTTCTCCATGTGCCTGCATGGGTTTTCTCCGGGTACTCCGTTTTCCTCCCACATTCCAAAAACATGCATAACAGGTTAATGGAACACTCTAAATTGTCCCTAGGTGTCACTGTGACAAACTGGATGGTTGTTCATCTCTGTGTGCCCTGCGATTGGCTGGCAACCGGTTCAGGGTGTCTTCCACCTACTGCCCGAAGACAGCTGTGATAGGCTCCAGCACCCCCCGCAACTCTTGTGAGGATAAAGTGGATCGGAAAATGGATGGATGGGTGGATGGATATATACATTTGTTTTGTTATTGCTTGAAAATGTTGAAAGATTTGAGAGACAAATTTCTTCCAGAGAAAAGTCTGAATGTTATGAGAGAAGAGTAAAAAGAATAGGTGAATAAAGCAGATTTTTTTTTTTTTTTTTTTTACTAAAAAGTTCTAACCTATGTTGGATTTCTTAGCGAAAAAAAAGTTGCAATATGTTGAGAATAGATTTGGAATGAGAGACAATCTGTGCGAGGGGACATTTTTAATACAAGCTAATAGAAGCCAGGCCTTGGCATTGTTGTTTTGTTCACCTTTAAGAGGTCAGTGTGAGCTGTGAGGGTTGGCAGCGTAGCCGAGTGAAGATGTCTCTCCTTGGCCGCCACTAATGTCATCACAAGGTTTTTTTGGGTTTTTTTTTCAAAGCCACACGGCTGCGCTGAGCAGAGTTGATGCGAGCAGACTGCAGGGCTGTGGACGCCTGCATTTATGTAACAGATCGAGCTGCCCCCATGTGACTCGGAAATGCCCCCCCTCCAACCTCTTCGACCCCCCCGGAGAAAAGAGTGACACAAGACACCAGAACGAAAACATGCAACTGCTCCTGCGCCGCCTGTACTGTGTGGCACGATCATTTAAGTGTTGTGGCTTGGGTGGGAGGGGCGGGGCTGAGGGGGTGGGGGCCGGGTATCCCATAGGCTGCCTGAGAGTGGTGGCAGTCCTATCTCATTTGTTCATCTGGCTCCTCGTTTTCTCAGCCGGGCCTATCCTACCCGGGGGCCCAGTGCGTCTCGTGCCAATTTGACGAAGGCCCGGCTCCACTGAAGCGACGGAGATGAAAAAAGCCTTGAAGGGGGCGCCGGCAAACTTGCGCTGCGTCGTGCGCACATGAGTCCGGCTACTGGCCTGATATGTGTGAGTGTGTCGCTGTCATAACACCCCACCCCCCAAAGACAATGGGAGCCACCATGCCGAGTCAGTGTACAACTTGCTGGCGGATCTGGGAATTTAGTAACCGATTGTACAAAAAGGGAAGTGTCAATGTTTGGACTGGAGAACTTAAGGGTCAACAAAAGTGGGAGGTGGAAGTAGTGGCTCGATATTTGAGCAGGTGGCCCCTATTCGTGCAATCGGAATGAAAACCTACGCCGCAGACCTACGCCAAGGCTGTACTGTTAACAAAAGTATGGAGCGTTGTTTTTGATCCACACCGCTTGATTGTGGTGGTAGCAATCCGCAGAGTGCGCTATGACTATTCATGGTATTCATTGTGATGAAGTTCGATACAGTGTGTGTGCAGCCTCACATGCCTATACAGTACAGGCTTGCCCTTCAGGACGTTCCTAGATCAATTCGCGACATGGCCGCCACAAGATGCTGAGATATCGCCAACTACCAATCAGAGGAAAGCTGTTTTGCATCTTCAAATTAAGGAAAACAGTGATCCTATCAGAGCAAAGTTTTTTGACAGACGAATGTTAAACACAAATCCAACCATCCAAGGTGCCAGGAAGACCATCTAGAATTGCTTGAAAGCGTTCATCCTGGCTGGGCATTTCCAACCCAAATGATCTTGCCAACCCGACAAAAGGGTGTCAAAGATTATTATATATATTTTTTTAAATCAATGTGGCATGGGACCTTTAGAGTGTTTCACATTACTGTTTTATATTATTGTCCATTTGATCTTTATGCCCTGATCAAAAAAAAAAAAAAAAAAAAAAATCAGAAATTACTCGGAATTACTCAATACAGTAGTCATTTTTTCACTGAGTACTTGCTCTTACTCAAGTAATTATTTGGAGGGCTATGCAAATAATTATTTAGAGGGATACTTTTTACTTGCGTCATATTTCATATTGCACTGGTCCACACTAACAGTGCTTGACTTGAATAAAATTGGCTACTCGGCCCACCTCTGCCCAGCATATACACACGCACGCACAAACACACGCGAGCGTCCAACCATGCACACGTGCGCATATGCAAGCACGCACGCACGCCGAGATGAGCGACAGCCGGAACGTCACCAAACATGAACGGAATCGAAACACACAGACACACAAAGTCTTTTTTCGCCCCTATTTTCTCCTCCCAACGTTCGCGCTCGACTTGGGACCAGTCCGCTCCGCTCCGGGTCGATCGCGATTGACGTATTGTACACCCCTGCCTTAAAATCGGAGGTAATTCGCTGACTAGCTTCGCGTTTAGCGCTGAGCACCGTTGTTTGCGCATGAGCGGTGATTCAGTTGTCGTCTGATTGGTTGCCCTGTATGTCAATCAAGTAACGGAATTGACAATAGGCTAACGTAGTATGTTCTGTGTATTTAACGCCGTTGTTTGAATGGCAGCGCCACTGCCGAGGCGCTTTCGACGCTTGTCATTTGAAAGCCCGGGAGCCGCACTGAGCCGGCGAAAGAGCCGCATGTGGCTCGTGAGCCGCGGGTTGGTCACCCCTGTGCTAAGCGCACCGGAGCCTGTTGCACTCTCAGTGCGTGGATGCTTAGCCTGGTGAAAACAAGCTCGGCATGGCAGCAATCCAAAGCCATTTGGTGCTGATGTTTTGCAATTTGTTCTCTAGTTTTCCCAAGTCCTTAATGAGGGACAGCAAAAAAGAAAATGGATGGATGGATATTGACTCTCATTTGTATTAAAAGAACATACTGAATGTCATTATTTATACTGAGATTATTAAGGAAATATGCTAATTATTATGACAGCAATGATTATGGTAATCACCTAAATAACAGATAAGACTGACTGAATTTGCTATCAAAAAATTATAATAATAATAATTTGTCTAAGTACATTTACATAAAATGCATGCATGCAAACATATACACGTATACATGCATATCTCAAAGTCGAAATGGATATTTTGCTGTTTTTCATCCCACACCAGATCTTCATCTTGCTGTAGCTAATGAAGTTCCCCCATCAGGGCACTAAAATCCAACTTGCCATCCAAAGGAAGGCAAGAACAAAGCTTTGCCTGCAGAGCGTGGTGGGGGTGGCTGGTCTTCATCCTTGACATTATCTTGTCTTAACCAGCCGTGTCATGGACTCCGAGCAGGGGCACGCCCGGAGGAGCAGCAGACCTCGTCAGGGTCATTTGCAGTAGCAGAGAAATGTTAACGGCATATTTCCCCCTTCCTCTTCCTGTTCCTCCAGACGCCTCAGTCCAACTCAGTGAACTACCAACACTGCTGGGGGCACCGAGGGCAATCTCCCACACTCGCTCGCTGGCACTTATTCACGCAACGACAGCTCCTATGCGCACATTATATCGTCATGTTAGCAGATGATGCATGACTCAGCTTTTCAAGGCAGCGATAAGCATGTTCAAGGTTGATCATTTACATGGGGTCAAGGTCAACAGTGAGTGCATGAAGGTTAAATCTATAGAACGAATATACTGACTGGTTAGGGGTGGGGAGGGGCGCTCCATTTTCTGAAGAACTTGGGGATATTGGCCTCTTTTCTTTTGTGGTTGCAACTTGTGGCCACTAGATGGGAATCACCTCCTTGATCAAAAGATTTCCATCATCTGGAGTATCAAAATAAAATCTACAAAATATGTTTACATGATTAAAAATAAAGTTTTTTGTATATATTTTTTTTAAATATGAAACTTAAACAAGGAAATAAATGACATCTAAAGCCAAACTAAAGTCAATCATGTTTATAAAATATTTTTACATACTGTATTTTTGTTAATTTTATAAAATCAAGTAAAGAAACATGTTTTCAAGTAAATAAGTAATAACAAAATTAAAATTGTGTTGAAGATAATACATAATATATTTTAAAAATATTTTTCTAATTGATTTAAAAATTTAAAAATATGTTTAAATGACATAGAAATAAACAACTACATTCTATAAAATATTTATTGTGTGAAAAAAATGTAAATTATTTAAAATCACAAAAATTTGTAATTCTATGCACTGCTAAATAAATAACAGTGAGTCCCAAAACTGTGATGAAAGTCAAACATCGTTTTGTTATGTAAACAGTTACCACCAGCTTCACCAGCCAAGTTACGTTTTGACCCACCTCCAATCAGAAACAAATGATGCCTCTAAATTATATTTGTTGCATATGAATTGAATTTATAGCTGGCTTTAAATGTGTTAACCTTCACATGATTTTGATATTAATATTTTTTTAATTAAAAAAAGAAAAACGCTGGCCTGGCTTTTCGAAATATTTTGTAATATTTCAAAAAATATATTGACCTGGCAGTGACCTAAGAGAAAAGAAATCTTAATGGTTCAACGTGCAGCGGGTCACGTTGGCCTGTAAATGTTTTTGGTGTACCAAAAAATGACCCATGAACATTTTTGGTGGACTAGAGAACAAACATAAACAGGCAAGTTAACAATTTTTTGGCCCTTTGAGGGATATTTAACTGGGCAAGTGGGACAATCAACCTGTCATGTGGCTTGCTGAGTCGCGCTGGGGAGACAAACAGTCTAGGTGCAACGACCCCGGCAAGTATGAAAACAAACGGACATCACACTGCGACAATATAAACAAGTACCAAAGCAGATTCTTTGGTGAGTCAAAAGGCCGATCAGGGAGCTATTGCAGTTCTGTGAGTGTTATGCTAAAGTTATGACAAAATATGATTCAACAATTGAGTAACAGATTTTACATAGCACTCCCCTGATGTTTCCAAACATTAGCATGCAGACACACATACACACACACACACGCACACACAACTGTTACTATATTAGCTTAGCAGACAAATTAAACCCCCCCCCCACACACACACACCCACCCACACACACACACACACACACACACACACACCAGTGTGAGGAATCTAACCGACATGAACAAGCACGGCCAGTCCATTTTGGTTTGCAGGTGCCATTTTGGGGGAGTTGAATGATTTCAAAAATAATGTCATTGATTTTTTTTTTTTTTTTTTTTTTTACCCCTTCATATTGCGATTGTGATTTAATATGTGTTTATTTTTTTCACATTCCTCTTCCTGTGTATTTTTTTAAGCAGACACAAGCAAAAAAAAATCTGATACAGGTACTTAGATTACACCAGTGTTTTCCAACATTTATCAAGCCAAGGCATGTTTACATTTGGAAAACCACTCAAAATGCCACAAAAAGTACCGTATTTTCCGCACTGTAAGGCACTTTGGAGTATAAGGTGCACCTTCAATGAATGGCCGATTTTAAAACTGTTTTCAGATATAGGGCACACCGCATTATCATGCGCATAGAATAGAAGCTACAATACTGGCTGAGGTTGCGTTATGTATCCACTAGATGGAGCGATGCTAAAGGAAATATAATACAATACAGCTTTTTTTATATCAAGCTTTACAACCACTGCAGCTGAAATAAAGGGCTTCACAGAACATTTAAAATACTACGTCCAAGAAATCAGAATATTGATCCATCTATGAGCCGCATCAGATTACAAGGCGCACTGTTGGCTTTTCAGAAAATGGAATGCTTTTAGGTGCCTTATAGTGTGGAAAATACGGTATGTCCATTATTCCCTTGCATATTGGCGACTTGCTACTTTTGAATTCACCTAATTGTGGATTTTATTTTTTGGGGTGGAGTGAGGTGACACATATCCTCCTGTTAGTTATTGTAGAACTCACCTACTTGCTGTTTTTCTGGTCTGGCTAAAGACCTATCTAATATAAAAGTATTTCTTTGGTGCCGTCTTGCATCATCTTGGTGCTCAGGAACTATGTTGAAGTGACGGGAGGAGCTCAAGTTCAAGGTCAAGGTCATCTTTATTGTCAAATATGCTTTATGTATGACATGCAGCAGAGATAAAATTTCTTCCTCTCCATCCTCAGTGCAAACATGCATGCAAACATGCTGTGCATTAAACACACACAGCTAAGACAAGATAGCAGCTACACTGTATAAAAGACATAATATGCAATCTGAACAGTATAAACAGTATAGACAATCTACGTATCTTCTTACATTTCATTATTCTGCCTGTCACTATACTGTATGTCGCCAGCAGAGAAGCATTATTTCTCTTAAATAATTTGTCCTTTTCAGACTAATGAAATGAAATTGGATCCGTTATAAAAACTGTAGTAGGGAATCACTTTCCTAGACGGATGGGCGACGCTTAGAGTTGTGACATCACATAGTGTAGACAGAACCTGGCATGAAAGCTTGGAGATTCGCCTTTAAAATCGCAAGGCTCTCATCACTTGGTTCCACAAGCTCTGATCTTGATCAACATTTTTGTACATAAAAAAAGTGTCGACCTGAGGAGGAACTCCATCAATCACTTGCCATAATTTGTCACTTCAACATCTATAAGATAAGATACTGCCTACTCGGGTGCCATCTTGACTTCAAAGACTCCAATCTAGTGGCAACAGGAAATGTTTAATCTCTGCTTATGAGGAAATTCAAAGTAATAATCGACAAATGTAAGTTTTTATGGCACTTGGGTCCCAGGTCAGTGTGGCATGCCTGCCCATAAAACTGTGGTAACGAGCACAGATAGGTTATCAAGTTTACTTGCTTGCTGTAATGCCCTCGCATGTTTAGAAAGGAGAGCCACATTTGCAGATGCACTTCACCCATTTATTGAATGCCGGGACACAATAAACACACTTTTGCAGGAGCTGCTGTTGGCTGCAGCTCACACCGAGATCCTCACAAACAGACTTGTTGATGCCTAACGCCAAACCACAAGGTTTTCTTTTTCTTCCATATCGTATTAATTGCGGATTTTCAATAAAAACAATGAAATCGAAAAGCCATTTACGGGTTTGTGAAACGAGCCTGCAAGCGATGATTTAATCGCTTACTGTCCTAAACTGTAAACACTGTTTTCTTTTATGCATGTTGGTCAAAAATGTTCATTAGTTAAGTATAAGCAAGTTATAAAAATGCCATAAATTTAAAAAACATAACAAGAAAGTTAAATTCTTAAGATGAGCTCGACAGGTAGTTCCAGATGTATTTGGACAGTGAAAAATGGCTATAATTCTGAAATGCAAATGCCAGTTTTTTTGTGAAAACTATTAA
The DNA here is from genome assembly GCF_001891065.2 of Hippocampus comes. Lineage (NCBI taxonomy): Eukaryota > Metazoa > Chordata > Actinopteri > Syngnathiformes > Syngnathidae > Hippocampus > Hippocampus comes. The sequence continues at coordinate 4,456,191 of NW_017805540.1, forward strand.
TTAACCCTTTCATGAAGCCTGTAACCTGATAACATGATAAGCTGTCCACTGTGGTAACCGCTGTCCCTGAAAGGGTTAAATCAGATCCCCTATGCAGATCCAAGACGTCATCACTGTCACTGTCCAATTACTTGTGGAGTGAAATGATGACTCCTCAAAACGTGCCTTACCTGTCCACGTGGGTTGAGCAGCGGTCTTTCCTATATTGTATGGATGAGCATGCTGGGCGAGTGTCCAGAGGCATTGTTGTGCTGCGCTCACACACGACAACAGCAGCACGGCAAGTGAGACAATGGCTCATTTTTCATCAAAACCGATCCCCACCAAGTACAGGCAGCACTCTCAGGAGAGCTGGACAGCCCGTATGTGAAGGCCCCCCATTGTTCCCCCACCGCCTTCATGGCTGTGACTCTTTATTAATGATTTTTACTACAGCTCCATTCATGCTTTTTTTTTTATAAGTCTGTCAGCAGGATGGAGGCAAAAAGACAGTGGGTGGGAGTGTCCATGCCTCCAAAAATTCATTCATTAATCAAGAAGTTACCCCAAATCCATTCCAAAAATGTATTAAACCGAGCTAAATTTGAAAAAACTAAATGAAAACTAATAATCAGATCACTTTAAGCGGATACAACTCAAAATATTGAATATGGCATATTAAAAAAGAAATGCGTTGATATATATATATATATATATATATATATATATATATATATAAAAAAAGGGCAGAG